>NC_092052.1:79545125-79778833 GCF_003086295.3 Arachis hypogaea
GGTGATTTAGAATTGTTAGTTAATATCATTTTCAATGACTCTAATCTTTTGCTAATTCAATTAGTGAGTTGATTAGGAATTTTGATTTGAGATTAACTAGTCTGGTTTGACTTTCTCTCATGGAGGATAACTTACACCTTCTTCCAATGTTGGAGATGACGAAATAAGATAAATTCTTGTTAATTATTATCATTAGTGACTAGGATGGAAAGCCTATGACCTTGACTCTTGCCATGAATGTCTCTCTGTACTACTTGCTTTCTTAATCATTTGCTCAATTTACTTATCTTGTTCCTATTGTAAATGAAAACCCCCTTTGCCCCTTTATAGCCAATAATTGACCATTTCATTATAATCCTAGGGAGACAACCCGGAGTCTAAATACTTCGGTTAATTCTTATTTGGGGTTTGTTCTTTGTGACAACCAAAATTTTTTATGTGAGATTTGTTTGTTGGTTTGGAGCTATGCTTACAAAGAAGTCATTCTTTTCTATAAGAAGAAAATCTAGACCATCGAGCGAAATCTCGTCTATCAAAATGGCGCCGTTGCCGGGGATCACAATGGTGCTATGTTATTGGCTATTGTATATATTGTGAATAGCTTAATTTTTGTTTTGTTTGTTAGTTTTTGCCAGTGTAGAATTTTGCTCTCTTATTCTTATTAGTCTTTGTTTTTTTTATTTTCTCTTTCACTATGAATTCTCTTCCTTATGGCTATGAGTGTAGTTCAAACTATGTTGTAGGAAATGGAAGCTCCAATGAGGATGTGCATCAAGGATTTGGAAATCAAAGATGGGAGGATCCCCAAGCTTATGGACAATCTTCTTGACAACAACCTCCTCCGAATTCTTATAGGTATAATCCTAATGCTAATGCATACCAATCCAATGTATGTGATGACCCTTATTGTGGTTGTCAACTACAATCATCATATGCATATGAACCCACTCCTCAATATAGCCCTGCACCAAATTCACATGCCTCACACCATCATTTAACTCCATATGACCATAATCCATACCCACCATATCAACCACCATATGAATCACATCTAGAGCTAACACCATCCCAATATCAATACTTCCAAGAACCACAAACTTCACACACTACCTCAAGAATTTCACCAATATGAACCACCTTCCAATTACAACAATCTTCCCTCAACCAATGAACCCTCTCCTTCACCACTACCTCCCGATGAAGCCTTCATGTTAAAACTGAGAGACCTTGAATCTCTTATCTTAAGGCAACAAGAGGAGGATGAAACTAAGTTTAAGGAGCTAAGAGCAAGGATGGCTGGCATAGTAGAAGCCGTGAGTCACCTAACATCCCACCTAAGCTCATGCATCATAAGTACTCCAATTGGTGAACATGGAGAAATGATCAAGGAGCCTACTGAGGGAGTGAACTTGAAGCTCCATGGTGAGGAAGAAGAGTTGAAGCAAGAAGTGCAACAAGAGGAGAAGGTAGAGATTAGTGAACAAAAGGAAGTAGTGGGTGGATGTTTAGGATATATTGAGCACATAAACGAATCTCAAGTTGAAGAGCACTCTTCCAAGAAGTTTGGAGGGGATATTAAAGAGAAGAGTAATGTTGCGGAAGTAGACAAAGAGTCAAAGGAAATTGATCAAGAAGTGGATTCCATCACTAGTGATTTTTTGCCCACATTAATCAATCCCCTTGACGATCTTGTTGAACCTTCTCCCAGTAGGCTAGAAAGCAAGGTTGAGGAGGATGTGCAACCTCCAAGACCTATTGTGAGTGAAAAACTGGAAGAAGTGTCCCAAGCAACAAGCTCTCCTATCTATGATGATTCCGAATCAACATGTGATCCTTTTGAGCATGAAGAGTCCTTCCCCAATATGCTTAGACTTGATGATGGGGTAGATTTCACTAGACCTCCTATCTATGATAAGAGTGATAGGGAAGAGATAGAAGAAATTGGTGAAGAAGAATGTGAACTTGAGAAAACTTGGCTAGAGGAGGAACTTGAAAAACCTTGCCAAGTGGTGGAAGCCTCTAGAAGAGGATGGATGGGAGTAGAGCGTGCTTTGCCAAGATCATTGGAAACCCCTCCACCTAGGTTATCATCCAATCTTTCATTTGAGTGGGTAAAAATTCTAACTCTTAGCTTTATTATCCCACTTGAGTATGATTTGCTTGAGACGGATGGCCAACTTAGGGCACTTTGCGGAATTAAGCGAAAAAGGAGGATGTTTAGTGGTTGGCGTTGTAAATCTAGACTCGTTATGGTTGTAAACTCGAAATTGAAGAGCATGGATTGTTGTAATGCTCAATTAAATGGGTCTAGGAGGGTAGTTTGGTGTCTTTCTGAGAATTCAGCTTTCTCGTCACCCGAACGGAATCAAGGCGATCAACTAGAAGATGGGTGCGAAGAAAAGATATGGGATCCTGGATCACATCATGGAAACTAACTTTCGGAGCTCATATCTTGGAGGGAACCTCACCAAAGCTTGGTGAAGATGGTTGGAATTTTCGACAACCGATTGAAGGACAAGCACTCTTGGAGGTTCAAGGATGAATATAGGCATAAACCACCTTGACAAGGAGTCCCCCAAATGTCCAACTTAAGGACTTAAACTAAAAGTGCTTGGTGGGAGACACCCCACCATGGTAAACTCTTTCTATTCTCTTGTAGATATAATAAATGAATGAATTGGGTTCTATTGTATATAATTTCTTTACTTCTTAGTATATTTTGCATTGCTTGCTAAGGTGTTTATACATTCTATGCTTTAATTAGGGATAATTCTTTGAATTTGAGTTTTTGCTTAGATTGCAAGTTTCCTCAATTTCTTTGAAGAATCCCCAATATTTCAAAATGTGTTTAATTTTGCATCTTAGCTGATTTTTTTTGAGTCTTAGAGAAGGTCAGGAGGATTATGAGCTCTTTTTGGTGCTCTTAAAAAAAAAAAACACCAGCCACGCGCAAGCGCATAGTGCGTGTGCGCGTCGGCTGTGCATTTAAGCTTTCTGGGCCAAGGACCAGAGAGTTATACCACTTTTGGGCCAACTTTGTTCCTTAACCCACGCGGACGCACGCTGTACGCGTCCACGTCCCTTTGTGTTTCCTTACCTACGCATTGGCGCACCTGGTGTCTCTGCGTCCCAATCATCATTTAGCTCATCCACGCGCAAGCGCATAGTGCGCGCGCACGTCGATGCATTATTGCATCACCCAGGCCAAAGGACCCGAGAGTTGTGCCAACTCTGGGCCCCTTTTGTGCCTCTAGCCTAGCACAACCGCGCGGACGTGCACCGTACGCGTCTGTGCCAATTCCCAATTTTCCCATGTACGCGCAAGTGTAGATGGCACTTCCGCGCCCCTTCCTTATTCCCTCAACCACGCGGACGCGCATGGTGCGCGTGCGCATGGATTCAATTCCCACTTACCCCAGGGACGCGAAGCCCTACCGCATTCGCGCAGTCCTCCACTCTCTTTCTCTAACATCTCTCCCTCTTCTTTTCTCCCTAACCTGCGTTGCAACTGGCTCCGGCGACACCATTGCCACCGCCAACGCCCTCATCTCTCTTCCTTCCTCTCTTTCTCACTCTCACTGCTCCGCCCCTGCCCTGTCTTCCCTCGCCCCCTCTTTCTCACAGCACCTCAGCGTTGCCACAAGCACCGCCGCGACCTCCACTGTCGCCGGTGCACATTCCGCTATATCACCAGGCCGCCGCTCCTACTCTGGCCGGTTCACTCTCCTTCCTCCACCATCCCTTCCCTTCATCTGCTCTGTTCAGTTTCTGCTTCCCATGTCTCTGCCTTCTCGTATTCTGTTTTCTTTACTGTTGTATTAATTCTGTAATTAGCTTAGTTAGTTAGAAATGCATGTTAGTCGATTAGGTGGTTAGAGAACCTGGGCTGAGTAGTGGATTTAGGCTTGTTTTAAATAATGATGATGCTTGAAAGTGTTGCCATCCATTGATTTTTCTTGCTTTGTTTATGCTATATGTTTGGCTGGTTTAATGCTGCTTTGTCATGCCTAGTGATACTGAGTCTTGTTCTAATTTGAACCTAATTCCCTGAATTTAATCTGGTCTGAAGCATTCGAATTCAGATTGCCTGCTTATTGAATGGTTCATTGTTGATGGAGTGATATTGTTTTTCTCGAAATCAAATTGAATTGTCAAATGCTACACTTCAATTTTCCCTTTTGTTCTTGTTTCAAAATCCTGTTGTTGCTGAATTCCTATTTTATTTTGTTCATGATACTGTGCTGAAAGCCAGTATCTCTGTGCATTGTTTAAGGAAAGAATGCTGTTTGTAGCTAGCTGGTTTGTTTGAATTGCTTTCTGATGTTTGCTACTAAAAGATTGGCTATTTGTTCAATTCATATGAACTCACATATAGTTTTTGTGCTTTTGATTTTTAATGAGTTCATATGGAAATTGATTTGACTGTTGAGTTTAGGAAATAGCCAATTTACTGCTGAAATGCTGCCAGATTTTTCCTAACCATCTTTCATGAGTGACATTGCTTTAGTTGATGCAACAAACTTCAATTTGACAAAATTCTGTGTCAATAGGATTTTGTTTGCTAAATGGTTTTGGGAACTCCTCAAGAACAAGTTTTGGTCATGCTTATACTACTCTTTGTTGCTTACATGCATTGCATGGTTGAGTAAGCTTCTCGATTGGCCATTACTTGTAACTCTTTTAAGATTTCGTGCCTCTTTTTCATGAACACACAAGTTGAAAGTTTTCAATCTATGTGGCTGATATTCATACATAATTTGCATTAAGCCACATAGATCATAAGGTTTCCCACTGCTAGAATCAAGAAAGAAGCAAAGGGTATCAACATTTATTCAATGCAAACTAATTATGCAACCTATCTACATGCAATCTATCTAAATGAATGCAATTACTCGGTCAAAATAAATCAACTTCCAGGAAAACATATATGAGCATAAGGGCTAATGCAATAGCAATCAAATCAAATCCACAATTGAATTGAGTTATTAAATATTTTTTTACAAACTTGCAAGAAAAGGTGATCACAGGTGGAGACATGTAATTGAGCAATCGAACCCTCACCGGATGTGTATCCGCTGTAGTCGCTCAAGTGTATAGGGTCGATTCACTCAATTATCCCCTAATCATGCTTTCCAAGATTTGTTTTTCATCTAACAATCAACAATTATTTCATGCATTCATACAAATATCATGAGGTCTTTGCATAAGGTTGTAATGGGGCTAGGGTCAAGGTAGGGTTAAATATGTGGTTAAGTGGACTAGAATTTTAATCTTTGATTAACCTAAACTTCCCACCTAACCTATGACATCCTATACAATTTAAGTGCTAAACTAAGTACCCATTCTTCACTTTTTCACATACTCATGCATTTTCTTTTTGATCACCACACATATGCATTGATTTTTATTGAACTTTACTTTGGGACATTTTGTCCCCTTTTTATTGCTTTTCTTTTTCTTTTCTTTTCTTTTCATATTTTTTTCTTTTTATTTTTCTTTTCCATACTTTTTTTCTTTTTCTTTTCTTTTTCTCTTTTTCTTTTTGATTAACTTATATACAAAGGTATCAATGCATATGGTTTTACATTTAATTAACACATGAGTATGTACCCAATTCCTAATATTTTCAACAAAATACAGAAACACCCTTTTACCTCAACCAATGTCCCAAGTTTTTCCATACTTGAATGATACACACACTCACTAGCCTAAGCGAATCAAAGTTCCAAATTAAGGACATTTATTGTTTTTTGCTTTAAGGCTTGTAATGTGCTAAAGTTAAAGAACAAATTGGGTTAATCGTAGGCTCAAAGTTAGCTAACAAAGGTTGATAAAAGGTATGCTATTTGGGTAAGTGAGCTAAATAAAATAATTGCCTCAATCATATAAATGCATGTATACACAAAATAATGGACATATAGAATCAAACAAATCAAAGATTACAATCATAGAAAGAGAATAATGCACACAAGAAGGAAGATAAGTTGTTATAAGATGTAACCACGTAATTAGCTTCAAATCTCAAAAGCTTGTGTTCTTAGCTCAAAACATGATCCACAATGTATAGTTCAAGCAAATTCAATGAAAAGTTTTCACTCAAATCAATTAGGATGTCAATGCCCTATTAAGAATATTTTTCTTGGAGAATTTCATTATTTTCACTAAGCTTATTATATATATATATATATATATATATATATATATATATATATATATATATATATATATATATATATATATATGCAACTGAAATTCCTGAAAGACCTAAAAGATGAATTGCAAAAGTGTTGGGATTAGAAGCTTGTCACCCAAAAATGCCGACTGGTCGGACGACCTTCCCACACTTAAAAGTTTGCACCGTCTTTGGTGCATTCTGAGATGAGCAAAGGGGTATGGCGACTTCCTAGTTGCTACTTTCAGCTGGCAGGTCAACCGGTTGCTGCGTGTTCTTTTTCCCGCTTCCTTTGTTGCCTATGACAAAACATCCTGAAAATAGAAAACAGGATAGTGATAAAAGTAAATGCAAAAGCAAGGAAGCCTAAATTTTTGGAATGAGGTAAATCACTAGAATGGAGTGAGTGAATCAGTGTGACATTGAAGAAAAGAGTGCGTGAGTTCTAAATTGCATGCGGTTTTAGAATACATGCACACTAGCATAAAAAGCTTTGTCACAATTTACACAAAAGAAGAATACACTTCACTCATTCTAGTGTGCTTGAGATACTTTAAACTTGTAGATTAAGGCAACCAAACAAGCGATAAAGAAGCATGAAAGCATTCAAGCAAATATATAACATATGGTTGCATATGATCAAGAAGCATAATGCATTGAGGTAAATGCACAACATCCAATATCAAGAAATTGCCTAGTCAAAGAAAAGGGTTCAAATCACATGGTGGCCAAATCATGCAATTCAAAAAGATTTAAGAATCTTGAGGGCAATTCTCATTCACTTGTTATTCACAAATGTTCAACAAAGGAACTCAAAACCAAGTAGCAAAACATAACCTCAATAATAAAATCCAGTAATGAGTATAAACACAATGATGTTAAGATAACATCCTATTTAGTAATCAGCAGCAATACACAGTAAACAAGATTAATAATCCAACACTTATAAAAAAAAATAGAAAGCAAAACGAAAATTTAACTAATTAAATAACTAACTAACTAACTAACCAACTAAAAGAAATGGTAATAGATGGTGTTTGGTAGTGTTGGATGATGGTTGAAGAAGGGAAAGAAAAGGAGAGAAGAGAGAAGAAGGACAGAAATGGAAAGAGGAGAGGAAGAGAAGGTGGGTGAAACAGGGTAATCCACGCGTACGTGTGGTGTGACGCATTAGCGTGGATAGGTAAAATGGTGTTGACGCACGACGGGTACGCGTGGGTCACGCGTAGGTGTGATAGGTTATTTAGAGAGGCGATGTGTACGCGTGCGTTGACGCGTGGGCCTGGGTAGGCTTGTGCGAAATGCACAATACTAGCCCAAAACTCGCACAACTCTCGGGTAAAATGTATGGAGGGATGAAATTTTGTATCCACGTGTACACGTGGGTCAAGCGTACGCGTGGATGGTCGAAAATACTTGGGTCACACGTACGCGTGGCTTGAGCGTACGTGTGCATTGGTGCTCTATTTTTCAAATTTTTTCTAAGTACGACCTCCCCACACTTAAGAATTAGCATGGTCCTCCGTGCTATTGGTAAGGCTCAAGGGGCGATCGGGTCCGGAACTTCCACTATCCCTTTCATGATTTCTATCTTCACTTAAGTTCGAAGTGGATGTGGAGATCTCCGGCTCCTCCAAAGGCGGGGTCACAAAACTCAAAAGCTTTTTCACATAAGCAAATCGGCGTTGGTTCCGCCATTCATATCGGTTCATTTTCTTATTGAGATCCACAAGCAGTTGGTGGGACGATCTTAGTGGCGCGGATGAAGTGGTAGGGATGTCTGAGGGAATAGCTTTGTCAAGGTTCCCGGTGTCCGCCGGGGGCTTGAGATATTTTCCGGTTTGGACGACGTCGCCCTTCGCCGGAATCATTGCCTTCTGGTCCTTAGTCTCCCAGGGAACACCAACAGCAGAAACTAACTCCGTCACCAGGGCCTGGAAAGGGAGGTTACCCTTGGCATGGACATGACCCCTGCTTGTCGGATGAGGAGAGGGATGTTGACCGGCCACTCAGTAAGTATGCATCAAATTAGTAAGGCTAGATCTGCAGTGATCGACGACTCGTGAGTGCTTGGAAGCACATAATGAGACAAGACCTCTTGGTAAGCGTCTACCCTATCCGCTACTGGTGAGACCTTGAGTACTCCCTGAATAGCTTCTTTCGAAATGGGGACTTGCTTCCGACGCACAAAAACTGATTCAAGAGAAGGAGAGTGGTAGTTGGAGTAGAACTCCACCACCCAAGAAAGGTTGGCTTCCTGTGGTTGGCGCATGAGAAATCCCATTGTCGTCGCTCAATGCGTGGTATCACAAGCTGAACAATATGCTCTAGAGCGGCGAGAAGAGGTTCAGAATGATAGTTTCTTTCAACCAAAATGGGGAACATGAGCTCACAATAACGATTGGGAAACCTAGTTGGATCCCTCGCAGGGTTGTCCTTCTCTTGCTCATCAACAGTAATGATGCTCCTCGCCCTCTTGGGGAGAGGCTTAGTTTTTGGTGCTTGGTGTGCCTTGGTGGTGGATATTTGAGGTGCCCTTTTGGTAGGCAGTTTTTACAGTGCCTTTTCCTTACCCTTTTTGGTGGTCATCCTGAAAAAAGGAGGAAAAGAGAAGACATTAAACTCAAAGAAGCAACACTCGGATAAAGACATGCAAGTGAGAAATAACGCCACAACAGAATAGGTGTCTTGAAGACATGACAGCTGCAACATGCAAGCAAGACAACAATGGAAACTATGGCAAGTCACTAGCATTGGATGCAAGAGTGAGATAAGCATGCAAGTAAAGGGCATGAGAGGCATAAGCTCAAGCATCAATAACAACACATAGTAGCATATGCAAGAAGGGTAAGAAGCACAAGTAGGTCATACACATAATCTTACAATATGATACAAAGAAGCAAGTCAGAGGTAATGAGCATGTGAATGGGAAATATGAGGAACAATAGGCTCAATGCACACAAGAACAAGCAAGTGTAATAAGAAAGGGTACTAAGTGGAAAGCATCAAGTCAACTTTGAATCAAGAACTCATTGGTGACTTTCAAGAAACACTTGGCGTGTAACTTTCAAACAATAAGCAAGTGGAGGAAATTTAGCAATGTAGCACCCCCAAAATGCATTACCAATCATCATACAACACCACATATCACAAAGAAGTCAAAACATATCAAAATAACCCATCAATGCAAGAGATAACTCCAACCTCAACACCCATGGAAAATAGAAAAAGAAAGCAAGCAAATAAACAAGAATGCATTAATGAAAATCTGAATAAGAAGAGATGCAATGCAACTAATGAGAGTAAAATTGAAACAAAACAAGGAGAAAAAGGGTGAGTAACACCTTGAGAGGAGGAAGAGGGTGATGTGGAATGCAAATAGAGATAGGAGAAAAAAAATAGGAGCAAGAGAGGAGAGAGAACGTGGGACCACCGGAGGTGGTGGTCGCTGGTGGGTGATGCCGCCGGTGTTAGTGGGCGGAGACAAGGTGGTAAGAGGAGGTGAAGAAGAAGTGAGGAAGGAATAGAAGAAGAAGATGGAAGAAAAATTGAAAACAGGGCGCGCTGCAGTTTTATTACGTCGTGGAAATGACGCGGGCGTGCCATCCACGCATACGCATGGATGAGTAGAAAGAAGTAGGGACGCGTGAGAGTCACCCATGCGTACGCCTGGGCAGCAGAAGAGGAGAGGATGCGTACGCGTCAGGGAACGCGCATGCGTGGGAACAATTGCACGAATAGCACAAAGTCAGCATGAATCTCGCACAACTCTCTGGTTTATGTACCAAGAGATGGTTGTAGGGACATCGACGCGTGCGCATCGCATCAAAATGAAGAACGACGCGTAAGCGTCTCCAAAGCGCACGCGTGGGATAGAGTTGTGCTCCTAGTAGAATTGTCACGTGATGTTCGCACAACTCTTGGGAAAAATGTCCCAAGAGGTGGAATTGCGCGATCGACGCAGACGCATCATCCACGCTTACGTGTGGATGTGCAAAATAGCAGAGGGACGCGTACGCGTCTTAGGATGCGCACGTGTGAGAGGTGTCAAGCGTTGGGCATAGTGTTGGTATACTTCTCGCATAACTCTCAGGTTTTTATACCAAGAGTAGGAGAAATGCAATCGACGCGTATGCATCACCCATGCTTACGCATGGGTTGCACGGATAAACCGAAAATTGTATGTGTGGTTTAGAATTTTACAAATGGAATCTCGTTGCAAGTATAGTTCTAAACCAGCAAACAATTCCTTCAATAAAAAATTTGGTTGTCACAAGTACAAACACCAATAAAAATAACCGAGGTATTCAAACCTCGGGTTGTTCTCCCTAGGAAATTGCAATGAAGTGTTCTTGTTATTGGCTATGAAGTATCTTTTGGGGTTTTTGGAATTAGAGACAAGAAATGTAAATTGCAAAAGGAATAACTAATAACTATGAAAGGCTCTTGGCAAGGTGTGAGAACTAGAAGTCCTATCCTCATTATCATCATCAATTGTGACAAGAATTGTTCATTGCTCCACTTAGTTAACCTCTAACTATGAAGGAAAGTCAAGTGGATGTCAACTTGAGATCACAAGTCCTAGCCAAATCACAATGAAAGACTAGCTTTAGTGACATTCAAGTCAACTAGCAATTTCCAATTATCAATCAACAAAATAGTTTGATAACTCAAGAGTCATCAATTACTCAACACAAGCCAAGAGGAGAAAAATCTAACTCATAACTAAAAGAAACATTTCTACAAACACATAGAAGGCAATAAAAGTAAACAACATAAATTGCAAGAATTAAAGGAACTACAACTAATAGAGGTAAGAGATCAACAATAGAAAACTAAAGCAAACATAAAAAGACACGGAAATCATAAATTGCATTGAAAGGAAATGTAGATCTACAAAAGAATTCATAAACTAAAAGGAAAATTGAAGCAAGAGGAGAGGTAGATCTAGATCTAAAAGAAGAAAACTAGAACCCTAATATATTTCTACATCTCAAACTATGCTAAAGTGTATGAATGATTGTGCGAGCAACGACGCATACGCATGGCTCACGTGTACGCGTCGATTGGCATTTTTCTTTCCACGCGTACGCGTTATGTCACGCGTACGCGTTGCCTTGAGACTTCGTATTCCACGCGTGCGTGTCTGCTACGCATGCGCATCGATGCATATACTCCAAATCCTTGATTTTCCATGAGTTCTCCACTTGCATGCTTTTCTCTTCACTCCTTTGATCCATTCCTAGCCTTTTCAACCTGGATTCACTAACAAACACATCAAGGCATCTAATGGAATCAAAGGTGAACCAAACTAAGCAATTAAGGGCCTAAAAAGCATGTTTTCACACTTAAGCACAAATTAGGAGACAATCATGAACCATGCCATTTCATTGAATAAATATGAGAAAAGTTGATAAAATCCCCTAGATTAAGCACAAGATAAACACTAAAAATGGGTTTTATCAACCTCCCCACACTTAAACCGAGCATGTCCTCATGCTAGAATCAACATTTATTCAATGCAAACTAATTATATGCAGCCTACCTAGATGCAACTATCTAAATGAATACAATTACTTGGTCAAAATAAATTAACTTCCAAGAGAACATATGTAAGCATAAAGGCTAAAGTAATAGCAATCAAATCGAATCCTCAATTGAATTGAGTTATTAAAGATTTTTACAAACTTGCAAGAAAAGTGATGATCATAGTGAATGGTGCACAAAATTGTGATCACACCTTTCACAACTCTGGTACAACTAACCAGCAAGTGCACTAGGTCGTCCAGGTAATACCTTATATGAGTAAGGGTCGATCCCACGGAGATTGCCGGCTGGAAGCAAGCTATGGTTATCCTGTAACTCTTAGTCAGGAGATTACTGATAAAAATTATCTTTTTTTATGAAAGGTAAATAACATGAAATGAACGATACTTGTGATTCAGTAATGAGGAACAGGTTGAGGTTCCAGAGATGCTCTGTCGTATGAATCTCTGCTTTCCTACTGTCTTCTTCTCCAAACACGCATGGCTTCCTTCCATGGCAAGCTGTATGTTGGTGGATCACCGTTGTTAATGGCTACCATCCGTCCTCTCAGTGAAAATGGTCCAGGTACAGTTTCTGTACGGCTAATCAACTGTCGGATCTCTCGTCTCGGATGAAAAATACCAGGCACAGCTACCGCACGGCTAATCATCTGTCGGTTCTCACTTGTGTCGGAATAGGATCTCTCTATCCTTTTGCACACTCTCACTGCGCCCAATATTCGTGAGTTTGAAGCTCGTCACAATCATCCCATCCCAGATCCTACTCAGAATACCACATTCAAGGTTTAGACTTTCCGGATCTCAGGAATGCTGCCAATTGGTTCTAGCCTCTACCACGAAGGTTCTAATCTCAAAGATTCGAATGCTCTGTTATCAGGAGAGGCAATTCAAATTCGTGGATTAGAGACCCAAGAGATTATACTCCGGCTGTCGTCCAATGACTACATTGAACATCATGTAGACCGCTTGTGGTTATCAGGCACGCGAATCTTGGCTAAGCGAGTAACGAAGATAGTGGGTGATTGTCACGGGTCACCCCTTCGTTTTGACTTAACCGAATTAAGTACGAGAGTATATCTTAGAGAAGAAGTAAGCATGAATTGAAAGAGAAACAATAGTACTTGCATTAATTCATGAAGAACAGCAGAGCTCCGCACCTTAATCTATGAGGTGTAGAAACTCCACCGTTTGAAAATACATAAGAGAAAATAGCCTAGGCATGGCCATGAGGCCAGCCAAGCATAAGATGATAAAAGTTGTTAAAAGTTATCAAAAGTCCCCTCAATACAATAGGAAAGACTAGTATTTATACTAAACTAGTTACTAAGGATTACAAAAAATGAGTAACTAAGTGCAGATAGTGCAGAAATCCACTTCTAGGGCCCACTTGGTGTGTGCTTGGGCTGAGCATTGAGCTTTACACGTGCATAGGCATTTTCTAGAGATAAATGCCAGCTTGGATGCCAGTTTGGGCGTTTAACTCATGTTCTGGTGCCAGTTCTGGCGTTTTACGCCAGAAAAGCGTCTCTGGCTGGCGTTGAACGCCAATTTGGGCCATCAAATCTCGGGCAAAGTATGAACAATTATATATTTCTGGAAAGCCCAAGATGTTTATTTTCCAAAGCAATTGAGAGCGTGCCAATTGGGTATCTGTAGCTCAAGAAAATCCCCTTTGAGTGCAGGAGGGTCAGAATCCAATAGCATCTGCAGTCCTTTCTCAGCCTCTGAATCAGATTTTTGCTTAGGTCCCTCAATTTCAGCCAGAAAATACCTGAAATTACAGAAAAATACACAAACTCATAGTAAAGTCTAGAAATATAATTTTTGAATAAAAACTAATAAAAATATAACAAAAAGTAACTAAAACATATTAAAAACTATGTAAAAGCAATGCCAAAAAGCGTATAAATTATCCGCTCATCACAATACCAAACTTAAATTGATGCTTGTCCCTAAGCAACCAAAAATAGGATAAGATAAAAATAATAGAAAATACATTAAATTTCAAAAATATCAATGAAGATTAGTTTTAATTAGATGAGCGGGACTAGTAGTTTTTTGCCTCTGAATAGTTTTGGCATCTCTCTATCCATTGGAGTTCAGAATTGTTGGCCTCTTTAGGAACTCAGAAATACAGATAATGTTATTGATTTTCCTAGTTAAGTTCTTTTTTATTCTTGAACACAGCTACTTTATGAGTCTTGGCTGTGACCCTAAGCATTTTGTTTTCCAGTATTACCACCGGATACATAAATACCATGGACACATAACTGGGTGAACCTTTTCAGATTGTGACTCAGCTTTGCTAGAGTCCCCAGTTAGAGGTGCCAGAGTTCTTAAGCACACTCTTTTTCTTTGGATCACGACTTTTACCACTCAGTCTCGAGCTTTTCACTTGGACCTTCATGACACAAGCACATGGTTAGGGACAGCTTGATTTAGCCGCTTAGGCCAGTATTTTATTCCTTTGGGCCCTCTTATCCATTAATGCTCAAAGCCTTGGATCCTTTTACCCTTGCCTTTTGGTTTTAAGGGTTATTGGCTTTTTGCTCTTGCCTTTTGGTTTAAAGAGCTATTGGCTTTTTCTGCTTGCTTTTTTCTTTTTCTTTCTCTGTTTTTTTTCGCAAGCTTTTGCTTTTTCACTGCTTTTTCTTGCTTCAAGAATCAATTTTATGATTCTTTTGATCACAAATAACATGTCTCCTTTTTCATTATTCTTTCAAGAGCCAACTTTTCTTAATTCCAATTTCAAATATGCACTGTTTAAGCATACATTCAGAAAACAAAAAGTATTGCCACCATATCAAAATAATTAAACTATTTTCAAGATAAAATTCAAAATTCATGTACTTCTTTTTCTTTTGCAAATAAAAGTATTTTTCATTTTAGAAAGGTGAGAGATTCATGGAATCATTCATATCTTTAAGACATAGACTTTAAACACTAATGATCATGTAATAAAAATAAGACTTAGACAGAAAATAAACATAAAAACAGATAAACAAAAGCAAAGAAATTAAAGAGCGGGTCCATCTTAGTGACGGCGGCTACTAATAGTTATGGAATAATAATTAAAGACATAAAAATAAATGACTATAATACTAATGCTCATGTAACTCTTAAAATAGGTTTCGAATAACAAAAGTTATCACAGAGTTAGGACTCAACAACCTTTATTTTGAGAGATAAGTGCTCCTTCAATTTGTGGGACGTCTGGCTCTTCAAGGGACAGCTTCTGGTGCTTTAGCTCCTGTATCTCATGCCCTTGCTTCTCTTGTTCTTTGAGTAGTTTGCAGAGCATGCTGTTTTGATTCTGCTGCTCTTCTTTGAGTTGATCCATAGCTTCTTGCAGCTTGGTGACAGATTCTTCTAAACGGGCCCAATAGTCAAATTGAGGAATTTCTGGGAGGAGCTCATGCGCCCTCCTCTTGATGGGGTTGTCTTGAACTTGAGTTCCATCCATCACCTTTTTGGTGATTGGGCGTTCAACTGGGATATATTCATCCACACCCATCTTTACCCCCGCATCTTTACATAATAGACTAATCAAGCTTGGGTAAGCCAATTTGGCATCAGTGGATTCCTTGTTTGTAAGTATGTAAATTTCACCAGGGATCAGATGATGAATCTCTACCTCTTTCCCCACCATAATACAGTGAATCATCACTGCCCTATTGACAGTGACTTCAGAGCAGTTACTAGTTGGAAGTATAGAACGCCCAATGAAACCCAGCTAACCTCTAGCAACTGGTTTGAGATCTCCTCTCTTTAGTTGGTTTGGGACACCTTTTGAATTAGTAATCCACTTGGTTCCAGGGAGGCATATGTCCTCTAGAACATGATCTAGCCTTTTATCTTTGGCCATTCTCCTATTGAAGGACTCTGGATCATCTTGTAGTTAAGGAAGCTTGAGAACTTATCTCACTTTGTCAAGGTGGAAGTAATTAATCACTTTGTCCGAAAGGAGTAGAAAGCAGTTCCCTCTAATCTTTGCTTATCCGTCATCCATAGATTTGCATAAAATTCCTGGATCATGTTTCTTCCAACATGTATCTCAGGATTAGCCAGGACTTCCCAGCCCCTGTTTCGAATCTGCTCTTGAATCTCCGGGTATTCATCATCTTTTAGATTGAACTTAACTTACGGGATCACTAATCTTCTGCACATAATTTTGAAGTAATGGTCTGCATGTTCTTTAGTGCAGAAATTCTCATGCATCCAAGGTGGTTTTGGATTGCTTTCTTTCTTGCCTCTTGAAGTGGTTTGTCTTCCTCTGGGAGCCATGAGATTAGTTTGTTTTAGCTCAGGGATCATGGAAATCACACCAAACTTAGAGATTTGCTTGCCCTCAAGCAAAAATAAAAAAAAAGAAGAGGAATAGATGGAGAGAAGGATTCGAATGATGGGTGAAAAGGAGCTAGACGAATGTGTTTTTAAAGGGGAGGGAGGGATGGGTTTCGAATTTTTGAAAAAGATAAGATGAAAGGTATGATTGATAAAAGATAAACATGATAAGAAAAAGATAAGAATTTGAAAATTTAAAATATATTGCAAATATAGGAGGAAGTTAAAGTTGAAATGTTGTTAATGTATCTAAGATAATATGAAGCATTTTAAAAAGATTTCGAAAGAACATAAAAAGATAAATGAGTTTTAAAAACATTTTGGGAAAGAATTGAAAAAGAATTAAAAAGAATTTAAAAGATTAATAATTTTTGGAAATAGAAATTAAAAAATGAACGTTTGTAATATTTTGATGCAGAAAATTTTGAATTAAAACATGAAAATTCGAAAAAAATTGGAGTTGGAAACAAAATTACCTCCCCCTTGCTGTTCTGGCGTTAAACGCCCAGAATAATAGTCATTCTGGTGTTTAACGCCCATCTGGTAGCCATTTTGGACATTTAACGCCCAGCCAGGTACCCTGGCTGGCGTTAAACGCCAGAAGTCCTTTGTTACTGGACTTTTTTTCTAAACGCCCAGGATGCTGGTGCGTTAAACGCCCAGAATGCTGTCCATTCTGGCGTTTAACGCCCAAAATGCCCCATTACTGGCGTTTTGACACCAGTGAGCTTTTTTTCTCTGTGATTCCTCTACTTTATGTCCTGAACCTCCATTTCCCTGACTTATTCACTGAAATGCATTAACTAACATGAATAACAAAATTAAATAGACTCATATAATTGTTATAAACATCTAAATTTTGATAATGGCTGGGTTGCCTCCCAGCAAGCGCTTCTTTACTGTCTTTAGCTGGACTTTACTGAGCTTTTAATTTAGTCTCAGTTTTGAGCATTCTTGCTCAACATTGCCTTCAAGATACTGTTTGACTCTCAGTCCATTAACAATGAACTTTTTGTCAGAGTCAATACCCTGAAGTTCTACATATCCATATGGTGACACACTTGTAATCACATATGGTCCCTTCCACCGGGATTTCAATTTCCCAGGGAACAATCTGAGCCTAGAGTTAAATAGCAGAAGCTTCTGTCCTGGCTCAAAGACTCTAGATGACAGCTTTCTGTCATGCCACCTTTTTTCTTTCTCCTTGTAAATTTTAGCATTTTTGAAAGCATTGAGTCCGAACTCCTCCAGCTCATTCAACTGGAGTAATCTTTTCTCTCCAGCTACCTTAGCATCAAGGTTTAGGAACCTGGTGGCCCAGTAGGCCTTGTGTTCCAGTTCCACAGGCAGATGACAGGCTTTTCCATACACAAGCTGGTATGGAGAGGTCCCTATAGGAGTCTTGAATGCGGTTCTGTATGGCCACAGAGCATCATCCAGACTTCTTGCCCAATCCCTTCTACAGGTACTTACAGTCCGTTCCAGGATTCGTTTTAGTTCTCTATTTGAGACTTCAGCCTGCCCATTTGTTTGTGGATGATATGGAGTTGCCACTTTGTGGTTAATTCCATATCAGATCAGAGCAGAGTCAAGCTGTTTATTGCAGAAATGAGTGCCTCCATCACTGATCAGTTTCCTAAGGACACCGAACCTGCTGAAGATATGCTTCTGGAGGAACTTTATCACTGTCTTAGTATCATTAGTGGGTGTTGCAATTACCTCTACCCATTTAGATACATCAATGCTCATGCAGTCTTTTAAGGTTTCTGGATGCTGCATAGCTTTAACAGCATTCAACTTAAACTCATCCTCATTGACTCTCAGGGCCACCTCCCCTCTTTGGACATCAATGAGGGTTCGTCCAGTCGCTAGGAAAGGTCTTCTTAGAATGAGAGTTGCACTCTTGCGCTCCTCCATTTCCAGCACTACAAAGTTAGTGGGAAAGGCAAATGGCCTAACCTTGATAATCATGTCCTAAATTACGCTTAATGGAATTTTAATGGAGCCATCAGCAAGTTAGAGGCATATCCAAGTTGGTTTAACTTCATCCGTCAACCCAAGCTTTTTGATAGTGGATGCAGGTATCAGGTTGATACTTGCCCCAAGATCACATAGAGCTGTCTTGGTACAAGCATCCTCTAATGTGCATGGTATCATAAAGCTTCCTAGATCTTTAAGCTTCTCTGGTAAGCTTTTCAGAATGACTACACTGCATTCTTCAGTGAGTAAAACTTTTTCAGTTTTTCACCAATCCTTCTTAGGACTTAAGATCTCTTTCATGAACTTAGCATAAGAGGGTATTTGCTCAAGTGCCTCTACAAACAGAATCTTTATTTCTAGAGTCCTGAGATAGTCTGCAAAGCGGGCAAATTATTTATCCTGTTCTGCTTGGCAGAGTTTCTGAGGATAAGGCATCTTGGCTTTATATTCTTCAACCTTAGTTGCTGTAGGTTTATTTCCTACAGAAGTAGTTGGAGAAGCCTGCCTAAGGGGGTTGTTATCAGCACTTGCAGGTGTCTGATCCCCATTGGCGTTTGAACGCCTGAATTGGGTGCTATGTGGGCGTTCAACACTAGATTGCCACCCTTTTCTGGCGTTTGAATGCCAGAATTGGCCATCCACTGGGCGTTCAATGCCAACTTCTCACCCTTTTCTGGTGTTTGAACGCCAGAATCATTCCTCTCTGGGCTCTTACTGTCCTCAGAGGGATTTTGGCCAGTGGGTTGGTCATCCTCTGTCAGTCGTTCCTTTCTTGGCTTTCTGCTACTTTGAGTTGAGACATTCAATGTCTTTCCACTCCTTAAATGAACAGCTTGGCATTCTTCTATTATCTGTTTAGATAACTGCTGTCCTGTCTAATTCAATTATTTTTCTATATTCTGGTTAACATCTTTGGTTTCTTGTAGCATCTCTTTAAATTCTGCTAACTATTTTGTTATAGAAAATTGTTGCTAATTGAGTTCAACAATTTGTTCTGGAGGACTAAGTTCAGTGGATACTGCCTCAGCCTCTTCTTTCATGGAGGTCTCACCACTTGAGTACAGGTGCTGATTTCTGACAACTGTATCAATGAGCTCTTGAGTCTCTTCAATTGTCTTTCTCATATGTATAGATCCACCAGCTGAGTGGTCCAGAGACATATGGGCCTTTTCTGTAAGCCCATAGTAAAAGATGTCTAACTGCACCCATTCAGAGAATATTTCAGAGGGGCATTTCCTTAGCATCTCTCTGTACCTCTCCCAGGCATTATAAAGAGATTCATTATCCTCTTGTTTAAATCCTTGCATGTCCAGCCTTAGCTGTGTCATCCTTTTAGGAGGGAAATATTGATTCAGGAATTTGTCTGATAACTGTTTTCATGTTCTTATTCTTGCTGTGGGTTGGTTATTTAACCACCTCTTAGCTTGATCTTTTACAGCAAATGGAAACAGTAATAATCTGTAGACATCCTGATCTACTTCCTTATTACGTACAGTGTCAGCAATTTGTAAGAACTGTGCCAGAAACTTAGTAGGTTCTTCATGTGGAAGACCGGAATATTGGCAATTTTGCTGCACCATGATAATGAGCTGAGGGTTTACCTCAAAATTGCTGGCTCTGATGGGAGGTATACAGATACTACTCCCATATGAAGCAATAGTGGGGTTAGCATATGACCCCAGAGTCCTTCTAGACTGTTCATTTTCACTTAGGTCCATGATGGAGAAAGGGAAATGATGTGGATTCTAAATAAAAATTTTATTCTTTTTTTTTAAATTAAAGAAATTAAAATAAAGTAAATAAAAAAATTGATGCAAGTTTCGAAAATTAAGAAAAGAAAAAGAAATAAAAGAAATTAGAAAACTAAATTAATTAATTAATTAAAAATATTTGAAAATTTTTGGTGTGGATTTTCGAAAAAAATGAGGAGAGAGAAAGTGGTTAGGCAGTTTTGAAAAAGATTTAACAAGAAAAATTTTTTAAATTGAAATTTTGACTTGACTAACAAGAAACTACCAATTTTTAAAAATTTTGACTAAGTCAACCTAAGGAATTTGAAAATGATGAGTAAATAAAGGAAAATATATTTTTTTGAATTTAATGAGGAAAGAGAAAAACAATAAAATGACACCAAACTTAGAATTTTTAGATCAAAACAAAGAAAACAAACAAGAAAACTTTGAATGTCAACTTGAACACCAAGAACAAATTTTGGAAATCTTTAAGAAAATAAAAACACAAAGGACACCAAACTTAAAAATTTTTATACTTTGGACACTAATAATTCGAAAATGCACAAGAAAAAGAAGGAAAGACACAAAACAAGAAAAACTAAAGATCAAACAAGGGGAATAAACAAGATCAACTTGAAGATCAACAAAGAACTAAGAACATGTAATTAAAAATATGAAAAAAAATAAAACATGCAATTGACACCAAACTTAAAACATGAAACTAAACTCAAACAGAAGACTCAATTATTAGTTTATTGGTTTTTGTCTATTTATTAAAAATTTTCGAAAAAAAATAAAGAAAACAAGAATTTTAAAATTTTTAACAAAAACAATAATAAAAGACTCAAAGAAAAATTAAAGAATAATAAAGAAAAATAAGATTTTTGAAAAGAAAATAAAAGACTCAAATTTAGTGATTCTAAACCAAAAAGATAAATTTTTCCTAATCTAAGTAACAAGATAAACCGTCAGTTTTTCAAACTCAAACAATCCCCGGCAACGGCACCAAAAACTTGGTGCACGGAATTGTGATCACACCTTTAACAACTCCGGTACAACTAACCAGCAAGTGCACTGGGTTGTCCAAGTAATAACTTACGTGAGTAAGGGTCAATCCCAAGGAGATTGCCGGCTTGAAGCAAGCTATGGTTATCCTGTAACTCTTAGTCAGGAGATTAGTGATAAAAATGATCTTTTTTTTTATGAAAAGTAAATAACATGAAATGAACGATACTTGTGATTTAGTAATGAGGAACAGGTTGAGGTTCCGGAGACGCTCAGTCATATGATTCTCAGCTTTCCTACTCTCTTCTTCTCCAAACACGCATGGATTCCTTCTATGGCAAGTTGTATGTTGGTGGATCACCGTTTTCAATGGCTACCATCCGTCCTCTCAGTTAAAATGGTCCAGGTACGATTTCTGTACGGCTAATCAACTGTCCGATCCCTCGTCTCGGATGAAAAATACCAGGCACAGCTACCGCACAGCTAATCATTTGTCGGTTCTCACTTGTGTCGGAATAGGATCTCTCTATCCTTTTGCACACTGTCACTGCGTCCAACATTCGTGAGTTTGAAGCTCGTCACAGTCATCCCGTCCCAAATCCTACTCAGAATACCACAGATAAGGTTTAGACTTTTTGGATCTCAGAAATGCTGCCAATTGGTTCTAGCCTCTACCACGAAGGTTCTAATATCACGGATTTGAATGCTCTGTTGTCAGGAGAGGCAAGTCAAATCCGTGGATCAGAGACCCAAGAGATACGCACTCAAGCTGTCGCCCAATGACTACGTTGAGCTCAAATAGAACGGGAGTGGTTGTCAAGCATGCGTTCATAAATTTGAGAATGATGATGAGTGTCACGGATCATCATATTCTTTATATTGAAGTATGAGTGAGTATCTTAGAACAGAATCAAGCGTGATTGAAAAGAAAACAATAGTAATTGTATTAATCCATTGAGGCACAGCAGAGCTCCTCACCCCCAACTATGGTGTTTAGAGACTCATGCCGTAGAAGATACAATATGAGATGTAAAATGTCATAAGTCCCAAAATGAATCTCTAAAAGTAGTTTTTATACTAAACTAATAACTTAGGTTTACAGAAAATGAGTAACTAAGTGCAGATAGTGCAGAAATCCACTTCCGGGGCCCACTTGGTGTGTGCTTGGGCTGAGCATTGAGCTTTACACGTGCATAGGCCTTTTCTAGAGTTAAACGCCAGCTTGGATACCAGTTTGGGCGTTTAACTCCAGTTCTGGAGCCAGTTCCGGCATTTTATGCCAGAAAAGGGTCTCTGGCTGGCGTTGAATGCCAGTTTGGGCCATCAAATCTTAGGCAAAGCATGAACTGTTATATATTGCTGGAAAGCCCAAGATGTCTACTTTTCAACGTAATTGAGAGCGCACCAATTGGGCTTCTGTAGTTCCAGAAAATCCACTTTGAGTACAGGAGGGTCAGAATCCAACAGCATCTGCAGTCCTTTCTCAGCCTCTGAATCAGATTTTTGCTCAGGTCCCTCAATTTCAGCCAGAAAATACCTGAAATTACAGAAAAACACACAAACTCATAGTAAAGTCTAGAAATGTGATTTTTTCATAAAAACTAATAAAAATATAATAAAAAGTAACTAAAATATATTAAAAACTATGTAAAAACAATGCCAAAAAGCGTATAAATTATCCGCTCATCAGTGAACACATGTAATTGAGCAATCGAACCCTCACCAGATGTGTATCTGATCTAATCACTCAAGTATTTGGGGTTGATTCACTCAATTCTCCTCTAATCATGCTTTCCAAGATTTGTTTTTCATCTAACAATCAACAATTATTTCATGCATGCATACGACTATCATGAGGTCTTTCCACAAGGTTGTAATGGGGCTAGGATCAAGGTAGGATTGTATATGGTTAAGTGGACTAGAATTTGAATCTTTGATTAACCTAAGCTTCCCACCTTACCTATGACAACCTATACAATTTCAAAGCTAACTTAACTACCCATTCTTCACTTTTTCACATATTCATGCATTCTCTTTTTTATCACCACACATATGCATTGATTCTTATTGAACTTTACTTTGGAACATTTTGTCCCCTTTTTATTTCTTTCTTTTTCTTTTCTTTTTTTTTGTTTTTCCATTATATATATATATACATATATATATATATATATATATATATATATATATATATATATATATTCCTTTTGTTTTTCTCTTTTTCCTTTTTTGATGTAATTATATACAAATCAATGCATATGGTTTAAACGTTTAATTAACACATGAGTATGTACCCAATTCCCAAATATAGAAATACAAAACACGAAAACACCTTTTTACCTCAACCAATGTCCCAAGTTTCCCCACACTTGAATGATACACACACTCTCTAGCCTCAGCTAATCAAAGATCCAAATTAAGAATATTTATTGTTTTTCACTTTAAGGCTTGTAATATGCTAAAATTAAGAAAAAAGTGGGTTAATCGTAGGCTTAAAGTTGGCTAACAAAGGTTGATAAAAGGTAAGCTATTTGGGTAAGTGAGTGATGAGTCTATATTTTTCGATGTATTTTGGCTTGATTTGAATGGATTCTAGCACATCAACTCACACTTAAGCACCAAAATAGCATACTTTTGTGTTTGATCCCTAATTTGAACCTAAATGTGAAAACATGCGTTTTAATGCTTAGATTAGTGATTTTTAATTCCACTTTTATGTCATTCGATGCCATGATATGTTTTGTGAGTGATTTCAGACCTTGGAGGCAAGAATGGATGGCTGATAAACCCCCTTTGTAGGGTTTATATTGTGTTTAATTTAGAGTATTTTCATAACTTTTCCTCATATTTATTCAATGAAATAGCATGATTTTGTGAATTTCCCTGTATTTGAGCTTAGATGTGAAAATATGCTTTTTAGATCTTTAATTTGATAGTTTTGATCTTCCTTTGATTCCACTAGATGCCTTGATGTGTTTGTTAGTGATTTTAGAATTGAAAAAGGCTAGAAATGGATCAAGGGAGCATGGAAGGAAGCATGAAAGTGGAGAAGATCATGAAAACCCAAAGAATTGAACTTGCCCATGGACGCGCGTGCGCACCAGGTGCTTACGCGCACCTTGCGAAGTCACCCATGGACGCGTACGCGTGCTGTGCGCGTACGCGTCGGTGCTGATATATGATTTTTTTAATAGAACACATGCCTGGAAATTTTGGAGGGTTTCCAACCCCATTTGAAGTTGAGTTTTTTGCGGGAAAAAGGCTAAAAAGACCAAGGAATGAAGGGGAAGGCATCATAGATTCATAGACACACATTAGGCTAGTTTAGTTTTGGTTTTTAGAGAGAGAAGCTCTCACTTCTCCCTAGAATTAGGATTAGGATTAGGTTTAGTTCTTAGATCTAGGTTTTAGTTCATGCTCTCTTCTACTTCTTCTTCTTAATTCCTTGTTGTTACATTAATCATTCTCTATTGTTTGTTATAATTTCTTCTACTTTGTTTGTAGATCTACTTTTGTTCCTTTTATTTTCTTTTAATGCAATTTGAGGTAATTCATGTAGATCTTATTTTCTTTGATTGTTGTTGTTGATTTCTTACATTCAATTGTTGCTAGATTCTATTCTTGTTATCAATTTACTATGCTTTTCTTTTGTGCCTTCCAAGTGTTTGATGAAATGCTTGGTTGGATTTTACTATAGATTTTTGTCCCTCTTGGCCTAGGTAGAGTAATTAGTGACACTTGAGTTATCTAATTCCCTTGTTGATTGATAATTAGAAGTTGCTAATTGATTTGGATACCACTAAAGCTATTCTTTCCCTTGGAAGTTGGCTAGGACTTGTGGAATCAAGTTAATTCATCCACTTGACTTTCCTCCATGGTTAGAGGTTAACTAAGTGGTAGCAACGGATAATTTATGGTCACAATTGAAGAGGATAACTAGGATAGGACTTCTAGTTCTCATATCTTGCTAAGAGCTTTGTTAGTTGTTAGTTTATTTTTATTTCCATTTATAGTACTTGTCAAAAAAATCTCAAAAACTCTAAACATACTTCATAGCCAATAACAAGAACACTTTGTTGCAATTCCTAGGGAGAATGACTCGAGGTTCAATACTTCGGTTTATAGATTTTAGGGGTTTGTTACTTGTGACAAACAAATTTTTGTATGAAAAGATTAGTGTTGGTTTAGAAACTATATTGCAACGAGCTTTCATTTGTGAAATCCTAAACCGTCAAAAGTCCTCTCATCAATGGCTAAAAGTGGATGGAAGCATGTACAAAGGAGAAAACATGAAGAAAACAAGGAAAAGCACACACAACGAAGTGTGCGTGTGCACAACCCTGCGTGCGTGTGCACAAGCGAGAATTTCCATGTGTGCGTGCGCACAAGTACCTGTGCGTATGCACCGGTCAACTTTCAGCCGAGTGTGCGGATGCACACGTCTGTGCATCCGCACAGGTCCCTGCACGTGATTTCATTAATGAAACACGTGTTTTGCGAATTTGGAGGCCTCTTGGCCCATTTTGGAAGGTTGGAATGCTGCTTTGGAATGCTATATAAAGAAGAATTCAACACTTATAAAAAAAGGAGCTCACTTTTAATTAGGTAGTAGTATAGGAAGCTTCCATAGGAGTAGGAGTAGTGTAGAGTAGATTGCTCTATTAGGGTTTCATTTTCATTTCAATTATAACATTTTATAGCAAGCTTTGATCTTTGATTTTGCTTCTTTACTTGTAAGTACTCTCAATTTCCTCTTGAATTAAAGCACTTTTACCTTCATTTCCTTTTGGTTCAAGTTATTTTGTGCATATTGCAATTTTGTGTTTCTTGAAGTTTTGATCAATGAATTTTATGTTTCATGCTTCATTTATGTTTGATTGCTTGTTTATGTTTGGTTTTGTTGATAGTTGGTTATAGTTATCCAATTTTCCTTGCAATTTCCCATGTTTTACTTTTATGCACACAAGGTGTTTGTGAAAATGCCAATTTTAGATTTTGAGTAGAATTTCACATCTTGGCTTGGGGTTTGAGTTCCTAGGATACTAGAGTCATATTGTCTGACATTTAGTGGTAATTCTTAGGGAGTTAGTTGACTCTTGTTTCCATTGACGCTAGCCTTTTATCAACTAGTTTGTTAAGTTGGTTAGGACTTATGGATTAAGGTCAATTATGCTTTCTTGACTTACTCATCGATGGTTGGGGTTAACTAGGTGAGATTGACTCATGGTAATTGCCATAGTTATAGTTATGGCAATGATAGGATTCCTTGGATCCTCACTCCCAAGTCAAGGCTTCTTTTATTTGATCTTGTTCCCTTTTACTTGCATTAATATCAATTTTAATCATTGCTTAGTTCTTTTGTTCCTTAAGTTCCTTTAATCTTTTGTCCGTTGATTCTAAAACCCCTTCGTTCTAACAACCAAAAGCGTGACATCTCAATTGTATCCTAGGGAAGAACGACCCGAGGTTGAAAGACTCTCGGTTTACATTGTGTTTTGAATTTGACATTTGATTAAGAGAGTTCATTATTGGTTTAGACTATGCTACTAACGAATTGATTCTTGCTTTTTATCATTTCTAAACCAGAAATAAACCCTCTCTATATCAGTGAGCTTAATGAAACAATGGCCTCAATCATATAAATGCATGTATACACAAAATAATGGACATAAAGAATCAAACAAATCAAAGATTACAATCATAGGAAAAGAACAATGCACACAAGAAGGAAAATAAGTGGTTATAAGATGTAACCATGCAATTAGGCTCAAAAACTCACAAGCTTGAGTTCCTAGCTCAAAAACATGATCCACAATGTATAATTCAAGAAATTTCAATAAAAAGTTTTTACTCAAATCAATTGGGATGTCAATGCCCTAAAAAATATTTTTCTTGGAGAATTTTATTATTTTAACTAAGGTTATTATATGTATATATGCAACTAAAAATCCTAAAAGTCCTAAAAATGAAATGCAAAAGTGTTGGGATTAGAAACTTGTCACCCAAAAACGCCGACTGGTCGGACGACCTCTCCACACTTAAAAGTTTGCACCGTCCTCGGTGCATTCTAAGATGAGCATGGGGGTACGGCGACTCTCCGAGTTACTACCTTCAGCTGGTAGGTCAACCGGCTGCTGCATGTTCTTTTTCCCGCTTTTGTTTTTGCTTATGACAAACATCCTGAAATTAGAAAACAGGATAAAAAGACAAGTAAATGCTAAAGCAAGGAAGCATATATTATTGGAATGAGGTAAATCACTAGAATTGAGTGAGTGGATTAGTGTGACATTGATGAAAAATAGTTTTTTGAATTCTAAATTTGGCACTATTAGAACACACGCACACTAGCATAAAAAGCTATGTTACCATTATACA
The DNA here is from genome assembly GCF_003086295.3 of Arachis hypogaea. NCBI lineage: Eukaryota > Viridiplantae > Streptophyta > Magnoliopsida > Fabales > Fabaceae > Arachis > Arachis hypogaea. The sequence goes on from NC_092052.1 coordinate 79,572,281, forward strand.
AAAGAAGCATGCACTTCACTCATTCTAGTGTGCTTGAGATACTTTAAACTCGTGGGTTAAGACAACCAAACAAGCAATAAAGAAGCATGAAAGCATTCAAGAAAATATATAAGATATTGGTGCATATGATCAAGAAGCACAATGCATTAAGATAAACACTCAACATCCATCAAGAAATTGCCTAATTAAAGAAAAGGATTCACATCACATCTTGGCTAGCTACAACATGCAATTCAAAAAGATTTAGAGTGCTTGAAGGCCAATTCTCATGTACTTGGTATTCACAAATTTAAGAATGAAGAACTCAAAACCAAGTAACAATATATAACCTCAATCAAAAAATCCAACAATGAGTATAAACGCAACGATGTTAAGATAATATCCTGTTTAGTACTCAGTAGCAATAAACAGTAGACAAGATTTATAATCCAACACTAATAATGAAAAACAGAAAATTAAACTAACTAAACAACCAACTAATTAACTAACTAAAAGAGTGGTTTTAGATGCTGTTTGGTAGTGTTGGATGATGGTTGAAGAAGGGACAGAACAAAAGAGTGGAGAAGAAATGGAAAGAAGAGAAGAAAAGAAGAGTGGTGAAATAGGGCAATCCACGCGTATGTGTAAGGTGACGCGTAAGCGTGGATGGGTGAAATGGTGTCGACGCGTACTCATATGTCACGCGTACGCGTATGTCACGCGTACGCGTGGTGGGTTATTTAGAGAGGCGATGTGTATGCGTGGGGTGATGCGTACGCGTGGGTAGGCTAGTGCGAAACGCACAATGCCAGCCCAAAACTCGCACAACTCTCGGGTAAAATGTATTGAGGGATGAAATTTTGTATCCACGCATACGCGTGGGGGACGCGTGTGCGTGGTTTGGTTGAAAAGCTTGGGGCACATGTACGTGTGGGTGACGCATACGCGTGGGTTGATGCTCTGTTTTTCAAAAAAATTTTCAAGTTCTTGCACCAACCAAGCATTCCAAACTTCCAAACAGCTACGAAAACACCATAAAACCTTATTCAACATACCAAACTACCAATTAAACTCACAAACTAAGTAAAACATAAAATCAAACTAAATTCTACCAATATTTACAAAAGAGAAAAATGAAAAAGTTTTACCATGGTGGGGTGTCTGATGAGCGAATAATTTATACGCTTTTTGGCATTATTTTTAGTATGTTTTTAGTATATTTTAGTTAGTTTTTATTATGTTTTTATTAGTTTTTAAATAAAAATTACATTTCTGGACTTTACTATGAGTTTGTGTGTTTTTCTGTGATTTTAGGTATTTTCTGGTTGAAATTGAGGGACCTGAGCAAAAATCTGATTCAGAGGCTGAAAAAGGACTGCAGATGCTGTTGGATTCTGACCTCCCTGCACTCAAAGTAGCTTTTCTGGAGCTACAGAAGCCTAATTGGCACGCTCTTAATTGAGTTGGAAAGTAGACATCCTGGGCTTTCCAGGAATATATAATAGTCCATATTTTGCCCGAGATTTGATGGCCCAAACAGGCATTTTAAGTCAGCTTAAGAATTCTAGCGTCTATTCTGGCGACAAAACGCCAGAACTGGCACAAAAGCTGGAGTTAAACGCCTAAACTGGCACAAAAGCTGGGGTTTAACTCTAAGAAAAGTCTCTACACATGGAAGCTTCAATGCTCAATCCAAGCTCACACCATGTGGGCCCAGAAGAAGATTTCTGCATTAATTACTTATTTCTGTAAACCCTAGGCTACTAGTTCTCTATAAATAGGACCTTTTGCTATTGTATTTTCATCTTTTGATCATCTTGGAATCATGTTTTGATGATTGAACCCTCTTTGGGAGGCTGGCCATTCGGCCATGCCTAGACCTTTTGTTCTTATGTATTTTCAACGGTGGAGTTTTTACACACCATAGATTAAGGTGTGGAGCTCTACTGTTCTTCATGAATTAATACAAGTACTATTATTTTTCTATTCAACTCAAGTCTATTTCTTCTCCAAGATATTCATTCGCACCCAAGAACATGATGAATGTGATGATTATGTGACACTCATCACCATTCTCACCTATGAACGCATGACTGACAACCACTTCCATTCTATACGCAAACAAGCTTGAATGTGTATCTCTTGGGTTTCTAATCTAAGATTAGAATCTTTGTGGTATAGGTTAGAATTATTGGTGGCCATTCCTGAGATCCAGAATGTCTAAACCTTGTCTGTGGTATTCTGAGTAGGATTTGGGAAGGGATGACTTTGACGAGCTTCAAACTCGCGAGTGTTGGGCGTGTGACAGACGCAAAAGGATCAATGGATCCTATTCCAACATGATCGAGAACCGACAGATGATTAGTCGTGCGGTGACAGCGTGCGTAGAACATTTTCACTGAGAGGACAGGAAGTAGCCATTGACAACGGTGATGCCCAACATAAAGCTTGCCATGGAAAGGAGTATGAATGATTGGAAGAAGGCAATAGGAAAGCAGAGGTTCGAGAGGAACAAAGCATCTTGATACGCTTATCTGAAATTCCTACCAATGAATTACATAAGTATCTCTATCTCTATCTTTATTTTATGTTTTATTCATATTTTAATTATCAATCCTCCATAATCATTTGAATCTGCCTGAATGAGATTTACAAGATGACCATAGCTTGCTTCAAGTCGACAATCTCTGTGGGATCGACCCTTACCCACGTAAGGCATTACTTGGACGACCCAGTGCACTTACTGGTTAGTTGTGCGGAATTATGACAAAGTGTGATTCACGTTTGAGAGCTCCAAGTCTTTGGCACCATTGTTGATGATCACAATTTCGTGCACCAAGTTTTTGGCGCTGTTGCCGGGGATTGTTCGAGTTTGGATAATTGACGGTTCATCTTATTGCTTAGATTAGGTATTTTTCTTTTTATTTTCTTCAGAATTTTTAAGAATGAATTCTAGAGTTTTAGGTGATATTTTTATCATCACAAAAGCTGATTGATTCTCATCAATTTAGCTGTTTAATGTAATGTCCTACTGAAGCTTGGCTAGCCATGTCTAATCTTTTTAGACTGAAGCTTTAGACTAACATTGCATGATTCCTGGAATTCTTATTAAAAATTTTGAATCCCTTTATTTTCTTTTCCACTCAATTTTCAAAAAATCACAAAAAATTTTATAAAACCATAAAAATCAAAAATATTTTTAGTTTGGTGTCAATTGCATGACTTTCTTCTTCTTGCATTTTTTTGAATATATGCATTTTGTTCTTCATTAATCTTCAAGTTGTTCTTGATGATTTCATTGCTCTGATCTTTAAATTCTCTTATTTTGTGTGTTTTGTTGTTTCTCATATGCATTTTCAAATTGTTATAGTCTTTAGTATACAAAGTTCTAAGTTTGGTGTCCTGCATGCATTGCTTATTTGATATTAGTTTTTCATGAATTAGTTGTATTTTAGTTGTTTTTCATTATTAAAAATTCAAAAAAAAATTCAAAACTATGTCTTTTCAAGTCAATAATACAGAGAATTGAAGATTCAAAACATTCAGCAGAGGAATCAAACAGAAAAAGCTGGGCGTTCAAAACGCCCAGTGAAGAAGGAAAACTGGCGTTTAAACGCCAGCCAGGGTGCCTGGCTGGGCATTAAACGCCCAAAAAGGTAGGATTTTGGGCGTTAAACGCCAGAATGGATGCCATTCTGGGCGTTTAACGCCTGGAGGGCACTAGAGGGAAGATTTTGTTTTTAATTCAAATCTTTTTCAAATCATATCTTTTCAATCATATCTCTTCAAAATTAATTTCTTTCCATTTTTTTATTTTTATTATTATCGAAAATCCTTGCTTCAATTAATGTTATACTTCAAAATTTTCAAGTTGTTACTTGCCTATTAAGAAAGGATCAAAATTTTAAATTCTAAGAATCATATCTTTCAATTTCTTGTTAGTCAAGTAATCAACTTTAATTTTAAAACTTTCTTTTTTTTAATTTGATTTTCAATCATATCTTCTCAATCATATCTTTTTAATCACATCTTTTCCAAAATTAATTTTCAAGCATATCTTTTTGATTTCTAATTTCAAAAATCTTTTTCAAAATCACTTAATTTCTTTCCCAATCTTAATTTTCGAAAATCTCAATCAAAATTTCAAATTTCTTTTTATTATTTTAAAAATCTTTTACTTTAATTTAAAAAATTCTTCCCCTCTTCTCACATCCTTCTATTTAAGGGACTAACACTCCTCCTCAAGGTGCAATTCGAACTATATCCCTCCTGATAAGTTTGAATTCTCTTCTATCTATCTCCTCCTTCTATTCTTCTTTTCCTCTGACACCTCAAGGAATCTCTATACTGTGACATAGGGGATTCCATACTTTCTTGTTCTCTTCTCTTTCATATGAGCAGGAGCAAAGACAAAGGCATTCTTGTTGAAGCTGATCCTGAACCTGAAAGGACCTTGAAGAGAAAGCTAAGAGTGGCTAAAGTACAACTCTCTGTAGAGGGCCTAACAGAGCTTTTCAAAGAAGAAGAAGCCATCGCAGCCAAAAACAACAATGCCAACAATGTAAGGAAGGTGCTGGGTGACTTTACTGCACCTACTCCCGACTTCTATGGGAGAAGCATCTCAATCCCTGCCATTGGAGCAAACAACATTGAGCTTAAGCCTCAATTAGTTTCTCTGATGCAATAGAATTACAAGTTTCATGGACTTCCAATGGAAGATCCTCATCAGTTCTTAGCTGAATTCCTGTAAATCTGTGACACTGTCAAAACCAATGGGGTTGATCCTGAGGTCTACAAGCTTATGCTCTTCCCTTTTGCTGTAAGAGATAGAGCTAGAACATGGTTAGATTCACAACCTAAGGAAAGCCTGAACTCTTGGGAAAAGCTAGTCAATGCCTTCTTGGCAAAGTTCTTTCCACCTCAAAAATTGAGTAAGCTTAGAGTGGAAGTCCAAACCTTCAGACAGAAGGAAGGTGAATCCCTCTATGAAGCTTGGGAAAGATACAAGCAATTAATCAGAAGGTGCCCTTCTGACATGCTGTCAAAATAGAATATCATAGGTATATTCTATGATGGTCTGTCTGAACTATCCAAAATGTCATTGGATAGCTCTGCTGGAGGATCTCTTCATCTGAAGAAGACGCCTGCAGAAGCTCAGGAACTCATTGAAATGGTTGCAAATAACCAATTCATGTACACTTCTGAAAGTAACCCTGTGAATAATGGGACAAGTCAGAAGAAAGGAGTTCTTGAGATTGATACTCTGAATGCTATATTGGCTCAGAATAAAATATTGACTCAGCAAGTCAATATGATTTCTAAAAGTTTGTCTGGAATGCAAGCTGCACCAGGCAGTACTAAGGAAGCTTCATCTGAAGAAGAAGCTTATGATCCTGAGAACCCAGCAATAGAAGAGGTGAATTACATGGGAGAACCCTATGTAAACACCTATAATCCTGCATGGAGAAATCATCCAAATCTCTCATGGAAGGACTAACAGAGGCCTTAACAAGGCTTTAATAACAATAATGGTGGAAGAAACAGGTTTAGCAATAGCAAACTTTTTCCATCATCTTCTCAGCAACAGATAGAGAATTCTAAGTAGAGCCACTCTGAATTAGAAATTGTAGTCTCTGATCTAATTAAAACCACTCAAAGTTTCATGACTGAAACAAGGTTCTCCATTGGAAATTTGGAGGCACAAGTTGGTCAGCTGAGTAAGAAAGTTACTGAACTCCCTCCTAGCACTCTCCCAAGCAATACAGAAGAGAATCCAAAAAGAGAGTGCAAGGCCATAACTATAACCCACACGGCCGAACCTGGAGAGGAGGATGAGGCAGTGATCTCCACTGATGAAGACCTCAATGGACGTCCACTGGCCTCCATGAAATTCCTTGATGAGGAACCATGGGAATCTGAGGCTCACACTGAGACCATAGAGATCCCATTGAATTTACTCCTGCCATTCATGAGCTCTGATAAGTATTCTTCCTCTGAAGAGGATGAAGATGTTACTGAAGAGCAAGTTGCTAAGTACCTTGGAGCAATCATGAAGCTAAATGCCAAGTTATTTGGTAATGAGACTTGGGAGGATGAACCCCCCTTGCTCACCAAAGAACTGGATGACTTGACTAGGCAGAGATCACCCCAAAAGAGACAAGATCCTGGAAAGTTCTCAATACCTTGCACCATAGGCACCATGACCTTTGAAAAGGCTCTGTGTGACCTAGGGTCAAGCATAAACCTCATGCCTCTCTCTGTAATGGAGAAACTAGGAATTTTTGAGGTGCAAGTTGCAAGAATCTCATTAGAGATGGCAGACAATTCAAGGAAACAAGCTTATGGACTTGTAGAGGATGTCTTGGTAAAGGTTGAAGACCATTACATCCCTACTGATTTCATAATCTTAGAGACTGGGAAGTGTATGGATGAATCCATCATCCTTGGTAGACCCTTCCTAGCCATAGCAAAAGCTGTGATTGATGTTGACAGAGGAGAATTGGTCCTTCAAGTGAATGAGGACTCCCTTGTGTTTAAAGCTCAAGGATCTCCCTCTGTGATCATAGAGAAGAAGCATGAAAAGCTTCTCTCAATGTAGAGTCAAACAAAATCCCCACATTCAAACTCTAAGTTTGGTGTTGGGAGGCCACAACAACCTCTAAGTTTAGTGTTGGAAGGCCATCATCATGCTCTGAGTATCTGTAAGGCTCCATGAGAGCTCACTGTCAAGCTATTGACATTAAAGAAGCGCTTGTTGGGAGGTAACCCAATTTTTACTTTTCTATGTTAAATTTCTATTTGTTATTTTATGTTTTCTGTAAGTTGATGATCATGTGAAGTCACAAAAACAATTGAAAAAGCAAAAAAAAAAAACTAAAAAACATAATGAAAAAATAGCACACCCTGGAGGAGAAGATTACTGGCGTTTAAACGCTAGTAAGGGTAGCAGAATGGGCGTTAAACGCCCAGTCTGGCACCATTCTGGGCGTTTAACGCCAGAAAGAGGCACAAAGCTGGCGTTTAACGCCAGATAGGGGCAAGAAGCTGGCGTTAAACGCCGGAAATGGGTAGCAACCTGGCGTTTAACTCCAGGATTGACAGAAAATGGCATTTTACACGCCACTTGGTGCAGGGATGAAAAATCCTTGACACCTCAGGATCTGTGGACCCCACAGGATCCCCACCTACCCCACCTCTCTCTCTCTTCTTCACCCATTCACCAATCACCTCAATACCTCTTCCCCAAAAAAACCCCTCACCTATCAAATCCTACCCTCTTCTCCATAAACCCTTCACCAATCTACATCATTCCATTCAAATTCAACACACTTTCCCTTCCAAACCCACCCATAATGGCCGAACCTTACCCCCCCTCTCCACTCCTATATAAACCCATCTTCACTCCTTCATTTTCACACAACATCAACACTACTTCTACCCTTTGGCCGAAACACTAAGCCCCTCCATCTCCTCTATTTCTTCTTCTTCTACTCTCTTCTTTCTTCTTTTGCTCGAGAACGAGCAAACCTTCTAAGTTTGGTGTGGTAAAAACTAAAGCTTTTTTGTTTTTTCATAACCATTTATGGCACCAAAGGCCGGAGAAACCTCTAGAAAGAGGAAAGGGAAGGCAAAAGCTTCCACCTCTGAGTCATGGGAGATGGAGAGATTTCTCTCAAGGGTGCATCAAGACCACTTCTATGAAGTTGTGGCCAAGAAGAAGGTGATCCCCAAGGTCCCTTTTAAGCTCAAAAAGAATGAGTATTCGGAGATCCGACATGAGATCCAAAGAAGAGGTTGGGAAGTTCTTACCAACCCCATTCAACAAGTTGGAATCTTAATGGTTCAAGAGTTTTATGCCAATGCATGGATCACCAAGAACCATGATCAAAGTGTGAACCCAGACCCTAAGAATTGGCTTACAATGGTTCGGGGGAAATACTTATATTTTAGTCCGAAAAATGTAAGGTTGGCATTCAACTTGCCTATGATGCAAGGAGATGCACAGCCCTACACTAGAAGGGTCAACTTTGATCAAAGGTTGGACCAAGTCCTCATGGACATCTGTGAAGAGGGCGTCTAATAGAAGAGAGATTCAAGAGGGAAGCTGGTTCAACTAAGAAGGCATGACCTCAAGCCCGTGGCTAGGGGATGGTTGGAGTTCATCCAATGCTCAATCATTTCCACTAGCAACCGGTCTGAAGTTACTATAGACTGGGCTATCATGATCCATAGCATCATGATTGGAGAGGAAGTAGAAGTTCGTGAGGTTATATCCCAAGAACTCTACAAGGTGGCGGACAAGTCCTCTTCTTTGGCAAGGTTAGCCTTCCCTCATCTCATTTGTCACCTTTGCAATTCGGTTGGAATTGACATAGAGGGAGACATTCTCATTGATGAGGACAAGCCCATCACTAAGAAAATGATGGAGCAAATAAGAGAACCTCACCAAGAGCATGAGGAAATTCCTCATCATGAAATCCCTGAGATGCCTCAAGGGATGCATTTTCCTCCACAAAACTATTGGGAGCAAATTAACACCTCCCTAGGAGAATTAAGTTCCAATATGGAACAACTAAGGGTGGAGCACCAAGAGCATTCCATCCTCCTCCATGAAATTAGAGAAGACCAAAGAACCCTGAGAGAGGAGCAACAAAGGCAAGGAAGAGACATTGAGGAGCTCAAGCACTCCATAAGATCTTCAAGAGGAAGAACAAGCCGCCATCACTAAGGTGTACCCGTTCTTTAATTTCCTTGTTCTTTATTTTCTATTTTTCAAAAATTATGCTTTATGTTTATCTATGTTTGTGTCTTATTACATGATCATTAGTGTCTTAGTGTCTATGTCTTAAAGCTATGAATGTCCTATGAATCCATCACCTTTCTTAAATGAAAAATGTTCTTAATTGAAAAAGAAAAAAAAGTACTTGAATTTTGAATTTTAAAACAGTTTTTAATTATTTTGATGTGGTGGCAATACTTTGTGTTTTCTAAATGAATGCTTCAACAGGGCATATTTTTGAATTTGATTATTTATGAATGTTAAAATTGTTGGCTCTTGAAAGAATGATGGAAAAGGAGAAATGTTTGATAATCTAAAAAATCATAAAATTGATTCTTGAAGCAAGAAAAAGCTGTGAAAAGCTTGCGGAAAAAAAAAAGAAAAAGCAAGTAGAAAAAGCCAATAGCCCTTTAAACCAAAAGGCATGGGTAATAAAAAAGGATTCAAGGCTTTGAGCATCAGTGGATAGGAGGGCCCACAGGAATAAAATCCTAGCCTAAGCGGCTAAACTAAGCTGTCCCTAACCATGTGCTTGTGGCGTGAAGGTGTCAAGTGAGAGCTTGAGACTGAGCGGTTAAAGTTGTTGTTCAAAGCAAAAAGAGTGTGCTTAAGAGCTCTGGACACCTCTAATTGGGGACTCTAGCAAAGCTGAGTCACAATCTGAAAAGGTTCACCCAGTTATGTGTCTGTGGCATTTATGTATCTGGTGGTAATACTGGAAAACAAAATGCTTAGGGTCACAGCCAAGACTCATAAAGTAGCTGTGTTCAAGAATCAACATACTTAACTAGGAGAATCAATAACACTATCTGAATTTTGAGTTCCTATAGATGCCAATCATTCTGAACTTCAAGGGATAAAGTGAGATGCCAAAACTGTTCAGAAGCAAAAAGCTAAAAGCCCCGCTCATCTAATTAAGACTGATCTTCATAGATATTTTTGGAATTCATTGTATATTCTCTTCTTTTTATCCTATTTGATTTTTAGTTGCTTGGGGACAAGCAACAATTTAAGTTTGGTGTTGTGATGAGCAGATAATTTATACGCTTTTTGGCATTATTTTTAGTATATTTTTAGTATATTTTAGTTAGTTTTTATTAGTTTTTAAATAAAAATCACGTTTCTGGACTTTACTATGAGTTTGTGTGTTTTTCTGTGATTTCAGGTATTTTCTGGCTGAAATTGAGGGACCTGAGCAAAAATTTGATTCAGAGGCTGAAAAAGGACAGCAGATGTTGTTGGATTCTGACCTCCCTACACTCGAAGTGGATTTTCTGGAGCTACAGATGTTCATTTGGCACGCTCTCAATTGCGTTGGAAAATAGACATCTGGGGCTTTCCAGAAATATATAATAGTCTATACTTTTCTCAAGATTTGATGGCCCAAACAGGCGTTCCAAGTCAGCTTAAGAATTCTGGCGTCAAAACGCCAGAACTGGCACAAAAGCTAGAGTTAAACGCTCAAACTGGCACAAAAGCTGGCGTTTAACTCCAAGAAAAGTCTCTATACATGGAAGCTTCAATGCTCAGCCCAAGAACACACCAAGTGGGCCCGAAAGAAGACTTCTGCATTAATTACTTATTTCTGTAAATCTTAGGCTACTAGTTCTCTATAAATAGGACCTTTTGCTATTGTATTTTTCATCTTTTGATCATCTTGGAATCATGTTTTGATGATTGAACCCTCTTTGGGAGGCAGGCCATTCGGCCATGCCTAGACCTTTTGTTCTTATGTATTTTCAACGGTGGAGTTTCTACACACCATAGATTATGGTGTGGAGCTCTGCTGTTCTTCATGAATTAATACAAGTACTATTGTTTTTCTATTCAACTCAAATCTATTTCTTCTCCAAGATATTCATTCGCACCCAAGAACATGATGAATGTGATGATTATGTGACACTCATCACTATTCTCACCTATGAACGCGTGACTGACAACCACTTCCGTTCTACATGCAAACAAGCTTGAATGTGTATCTCTTGGGTTTCTAATCTAAGATTAGAACCTTTGTGGTATAGGTTAGAATTATTGGCGGCCATTCCTGAGATCCAGAACGTCTAAACCTTGTCTGTGGTATTCTGAGTAGGATCTGGGAAGGGATGACTGTGACGAGCTTCAAACTCGAGAGTGTTGGGCGTGTGACAGATGCAAAAGGATCAATGGATCCTATTTCAACATGATCGAGAACCGACAGATGATTAGCCGTGCGGTGACAACGTGCGTAGAACATTTTCACTGAGAGGCAGGAAGTATCCATTGACAACGGTGATGCCCAACATAAAGCTTGCCATGGAAAGGAGTATGAATGATTAGAAGAAGGCAATAGGAAAGCAGAGGTTCGAGAGGAACAAAGCATCTTCATACGCTTATCTGAAATTCCTACCAATGAATTACATAAGTATCTCTATCTCTATCTTTATTTTATGTTTTATTCATATTTTAATTATCAATCCTCCATAACCATTTGAATCTGCCTGACTGAGATTTACAAGATGACCATAGCTTGCTTCAAGCCGACAATCTCCGTGGGATCGACCCTTACTCACGTAAGGTATTACTTGGACGACCCAGTGCACTTCCTGGTTAGTTGTGCGGAATTGTGACAAAGTGTGATTCACGTTTGAGAGCTCCAAGTCTTTGGCGCCATTGTTGATGATCAGAATTTGGTGCACCAGTGTCTCCCACCTAGCACTTTTATTTATTGTCCTTAAGTTGGACTTATGGGGAGCTCCCATCAAGGTGGCTTGTGCTTGAATCCATCCTTGAACATCCACCAATACTTGAATCTCCAATAAGCTCTATTTTTCAAAGGTATTAACTCTAAGCCTTGATTGAGTTCCGCACAAGCTAAGGACGCCGGGATCCCAAATCTTATTTCTACACCTGTCTTCAACTTGATCATCATTAACCCATCCGGGTGGCCAGCAAGAGGAATTCTCAATGAAGTGCCAAACTCTCCTTCTAGGCCTATCTACTTGAGCACTAGTCCAAACTTTGTGTCTCATCTTTGATGTGTCAACCATAATGAGCCTTGATATGCAACGCCAACTACGAAACATCCTCCTCTTACGCTTCATCCCGCAAAGCGTCCCATCCGTTTCAAGCAAGCCATACTCAAGTGGGACAATAAAGCTAATAGAAATGAGTTTTACCCACTAAAGTGAAGGAATAGATGACAACCTAGGTAAAAAAGCTTCCAAGGATCTTGACAAAGCGCATTCAACTCCCGTCCTTCTCTTTCTAAGGACCTCCATCTCTTCACAAGATTTCTCAAATTCAATCCTTTGCTCATCAATTTTACCCAACTCTTTTCCCTTACTCAAACCTTAATTTGGAGGATGAGAAAAGGCTACCTCCACAACACTTTCAAATTCACTGGGAGAAGGTTCTTCAAGCTCAAAGGATTTTTCACCACTAAGACTTGATGCTTGATCTTCATTGCCAAGGGAACTCAATTCTTGCTCTATCCCATCCAATTCTTCATATGGAATATGCCTTGGAGGTTGTGCACACTCCTCCTTAACATTAAATTCAATCTTCTTGGAAGGGTTTTCGTCAACTCTAGGTTCCCATGGCGGTTTCGCATCTCCTAAGCCTTCAACCATTTCTTCCTTTTCTTCAACAATTATAGCTTCCTCCAGTTGTTCCAACACAAAGTCACATCCCTCATTCTCTACCGGAGTTTCCAATCTCTCTTTCATGCTATGTTCTTCATTAGATTCTCCACATGTAGCCATGGGAGTTCCTTGAGTGTCCAAATGTTGGGAGGCTAACCGGTTCACCACCTCGACCAAGGCGGCCGTGAATTTTTGCACATCCCTTTTCATTTTCTCTTGCCCTTGAAGAAGAACACCAAGGATGTCATCCATTGGAGGTTGGGGTGGATGGGAGGGTTGATTATTTTGGACGAAGGGTTCATAATAGGAAGGTGGTTCAACACTCTCCATTTGTTCCACTTGTTGCACAACACACTCTAATCCTTTGCTCTCAAGTTGAGATTCTACAATCCCCTTCATACTCCCCTCTTCAGTTGCTCTTCCACAATCATCCTTGGACATGTGGTATGAATCCCATAAGTCCAACTTTTGACGGACGGTTGCTTGAAGCTGATCCATTGATTTTTTTAGGCGATCCCTTGATTCTTGTTCCAAATTGCCAACATAAGTAAGATCATATTGCCCTTGGGTTGATGGACATGGATATTCTTCCATGGAGGGTTGTGGTGAAAAGTAGAATTCATCTTGTGGGTGAAGATTCACATCCATTGGAGGTGGTTCATCTTGGTCATAGTATGGAAGAGGTGGTTCTTGGAGGTATTGAGGTTGGAATGGTAGTGGTTCTATGTATGGCTCATATGGTTCAAAAGGTGGTTGGTATGGTGGATATGGATTAGGGTCATATAGAGGTGTTTGGTGAAAGGGACTTGTGAGTATGGTTGAGGGCTATGTTGAGGATATGGCTCATAGGCATATCGTGGTGGTTGTTGATAGTCACAAAGAGATTCACCAGAACCATTGTCTTGATATGCATCATGGAAAGGCTCTTGTTCATAGTCCAATGGTGGGAGTTGTTGCCAAGAGGATTGATCATATACATATGGCTCCTCCCACCCTTGAGTGTCCCATCCTTGATACACATCTTCATTGTAGCTCCCATTTCCTACAACATAGTTAGAACCAAACTCATAGCCAAAGTGAGAATTCATAGTAGCAAGAGAAAATAAAAACAAAAACTAGTAGCAAATAAAGAGAACAAACTTCCACAACTACCAAAAACTAACAAAGAAGCAAAAGGCAAACATATTCACAATATTCACATATATACAATAACCAATAACAAGGCACACAATTGCAACTTTCCGGCAACGACGACATTTTGATGAAGAGATTGTTGTGTCGATATAGAATTTCTCAATTGAAATCTCGTTGCAAGTATAGTTCTAAACCAACAAACAATTCCACAATCAAAAATTTGTTTGTCACAAGTACAAACCCCAATAAAAATGACCGAAGTATTTAAACCTCGGGTCGTCTCTCAAGGAATTGCAGGGTAGTATTCTTGTTATTGGTTATGGGTTGTATATTTTGGGGTTTTGAATAAGGGAAATGAAAAATAAATGGAAAAAAATAAACTAACAACTAAGAAAGCACGCTTGTTGTCCTTTGAGGACCAAAGTGCCCCCAACTTTCGAAAGAGTGGCACGCTTCTAAGGTAGACCGGAATTCTGTTTGAGGCACCCACCTCCTAATTACTTGGTCGGTACTACATCTCCACAAGTAGGGATCATCTCATATGTAATAGTTGGACTCGCTTTTAAGCTTGTCCCTTTGGTGCTTAGAAAGGTGTGGAGGAATGGTATGGCCTACCAAGTAATTGGCAACAGATGCAAACCAATGAGTGACTTTCGAGATTGCTTGCAAGGCATCTGAGGAAAAAGCATCATTGATAGGGGTGGAGTCACATGTCAAATGTTCAAAGCGGCTTAAGTGGTTGATAAAACACTATTTTATGGTATATCTTGGATTGAATTGAGTGGATTTTTTCAATTATTCTCCCACTTATTTATGTAAATTACATGTTTTTAGGTTTCCTTCCTAATTTTGTGCTATAATTGAAAACATGCTTCTTAGGCCTTAAAATCGCTAATTTTTAATCCTCTTTTATTATCATTTGATGCCGTGATTTGTGTGTTAAGTAATTTCAGAGTTTATAAGGCAAGAATGGCTTAGAGGATGGAAATGAAGCATGCCAAAGTGGAAGAAATACAAGAATTTGGAGATTTGAGAAGCTGATCTTGACGTGTACGCATGAATGACGCATACGTGTGACCAAGCCATCCAAATGGCGCGTACGCGTGATTGACGCATACGCGTGGCCAGTGAATTATCAAAATGACACGTACGCATGGCTGAAGCGTACATGTGGCGAGTGTCACGTGCATCAGTAAAGGGAATTTTCTGGGGCAATTTCTGGGCTGCTTTTGACCAAATTTCAAGCCTGAAAATGAAGACAAAAGGCTGCAGAGTAGAGCTGGAAGGTGTCATTCGAATCATTCATTTTTTTCACACACATTAGGTTTTAGATGTAGTGTTCTAGAGAGAGAGGCTCTCTCCTCTCTCTAGGTTTTAGGGTTTCTTTTGGCTTTATTTCTTCTCAAATTCAGATTTCTATCTTTCTTTAATTTAGTTTCTCCTTTACTTTTTATTGTTCTAGTACCTTAATTATCTTCTCTTGTTGATTTCTTTATTTTTCCAATTTAGTTTATGAACTCTTTTTCTTAGATTTAATTCCCTTTTAATGCAATTTGAAGTTTTTCATGTTTATGGCTTCTTCCTTTAATTGTTAGTTATTGATTCCTTGCAATTGTTAGTCTTACATTCTACTATTTCTTGTTAATTTTCTAAGCTTTTATTTTGTGCCTTCCAAGTGCTTAGTAAAATGCTTGGTTGGATTTTAAATTAGATTTTTGTGTCTTGGTTTGGATTGAGTAATTTGAAGACTCTTAAATTGTTTAAGTCTCTTGTTGATTGGTGATTGAAAGTTGCTAGTTGGCTTAAGCTTCACTAAATCTAGTCTTTGATTAGGACTTGTGAACTTAAGTTGATTTTGCTCACATGACTTTCCTTCAATTGTTAGAGGTAAACTAAGTGAGAGCAAAAGCGCAATTACCATCACAATTAATAATGACAATGAGGATAGGAATTTCAATTCTCAACCCTTGCTAGGACTTTTCTTAGTTATTAGTTTATTTCCTTGTTATTTACATTACTTGTCTCTTATTATAAAAACCCCAAAACATACCTTTTCATAGCCAATAATTGCACACTTTCCTACAATTCCTTGAGAGATGACCCGAGGTTTAAATACTTTAGTTATTTTTATTGGTTTGTGTCGTGACAAACAAATTAAACTTTGACCGAGGATAATTTGTTGGTTTAGAACTATACTTGCAAGACGATTATTTTTGTGAAAATTCTTTACCAACGATTTTTCTCCGTCAAGTTTTGGGGCCTTTGCCGGGGAATTGCAAATGTGTGCCTTATTATTGGTTATTGTGAATATTGTGAATATGTATGCCTTTTATTTCTTTGTTAGTTGTTGCTAGTTTTAGGAGTTTAATTTCATTATTTCTTGTTAGTTTTTGTTTTTATTTTCTCTTTTTACTATGAATTCTCACTCCTTTAGCTATGAGTTTGGTTACAATAGTGTTGTAGGAAATGGAAGCTTCAATGAGAACATGCATCAAGGATGGAACAATCAAAGGAGGATGGAGCCTCAAGCTTATGGACAACCTTCATGGCAACAACCCTCTCGAACGCACTATGAGCAAGAGCCATTCCATGATGCATGCCAATTCAATGGCTACGGTGGACCTCCTTTTGACTACCAACAACCACCACCATATGCCTTTGAACTCCCTCCTCAATATAGTTCTCAACTTACCTCACAAGCCCCATTTTACCAAACACTATCCTATGATCCATACCCCTCATACAGCCAATCACCCTTACCTCATTCATGTGACCACTATGAAAGACAACCTATAGAACCACCTACATTCCAACACAATTACTCCCAAGAACCACTATGCACACATATACCACCTCAATATATACCATCTCCATATCCTTAACAAGATGAATCACCCTCTTATCATGAACCCTTCCTCCCAAATAATGAACCCTCATATCCACTCCAATCTCCAATGGATGACACCCTTGGTCTTCTTCTTCAAGGGCAAGGAGAGATGCAAAGGACGACACTAGAACTCATGGCTACCTTGACTGAGGTTGTAAATAATTTAGCCTCCCTATGCTTTGACACTCAAAGTACCCCAATGGCTGCATGTGGAGAATCTAATAAGGAGCGTAGCATGAAGGAGAGATTAGAAACTCCGGTGGAAAATGAGGAATGTGACTTTGTATTGTAACAATTGGAGGAAGCCATAATGGTTGAAGAGGAAGAAATGGTTGAAGACTTAGGAGATGCTAAACCTCCATGGGAATCTAGAATGGTAGAGTATTCCTCCAAGAAGCTTGAAATTGATGTTGAGGAGGATAGTGCACAAACTCCAAGGCATGTTTCCCAAGAAGAATTGGATGGAATAGAGCAAGAAACAAGTTCCATTGGTGATAAAGATCCCACATCACATCCTCCTAGTGATGAACTTACATCCGCAATTGAACCGCTTGAGTTTGAAGAACCTTTTCCGAGTGAATCTTAAAGTAATGTTGAGGTAGACTTTTCTCAACCTCCAAATTATGGCTTGAGTAATGGGGAAGAATTAGAAGAACTGGATAAGGAAGAGGTCATAGTGAAGGAAGTATGTCAAGAGGTGGAAGTTATCAAGGAAGAGCTCAAGGAAGTGAAGCTTTCAAGATCATTAGAAACACCTCTCCCCAAGCCATTACCATCTAATTCAACATTCAAGTGGGTAAAATTCTTCTCCTTAACCTTTCCTTTCCCACTTGAATATGATTTACTTGAGACGGATGGTCAACTTAGAGCTCTTTGTGGCTTTAAGAGTAAGAGGAAGATGGTTAGTGGTTGGAGTTGTCATGCAAGATTTAATATGGTTGCATGCCCAAAGTTAAAGTGCAAGGATTGGTGTAGAGCTCGATTGAATGGGTCTAGGAAGTTGTTTGGATGCCTCAGTGAGAATTTGGATTGCTTGCCACCCGGTTGGAACAATGATGATCAACTTGAAGACGGGTGTAAAAATAAGATTTGGGATCCGGGAATATATGAGGATCAATTTTGGAAGCCCTTAGCTTGTGTGGAACTTCATCAAAGCTTGGAGCTATTAATTTTGCACTTTGGAGCTTATTGGAAGTCCAAGCATTGGTGGAAGTTTCAACATGAGTTCAAGTACAAGCCACCATGACAAAGAGCTCACCAAATGTCCAACTTAAGGACTTTAACTAAAAGTGCTAGGTGGGAGACACCCCACCATGGTAAACTCTTCCTATTTTTCCTTTTATTTATATTGGTAATAAGCTGAACTTTTACTTTTAGTTAGGTTTATTTAGTCCAAGTTGTAGTTTAGCTTGTTTAATAATATTTGGCATTGCTTTGGGTAGCTTGTCAGTTTTCTTAAAAAAAAAAAAGAGAGTACGCTATCATGCGTACGCGTGACCGACGCGTGCGCGTTGACACCCATATTTTGATGCCCCATAGAAAAACCAGAGAGTTATGCTGGAATTGTGCGAGAGCTGCGCGAAGAGCACGATGCACCTCCACGCGTACGCGTGACTGACGTATACGCGTCACCTTCTCTTTTCTGCTTTTTCACGTGTACCCGTCGCTTCTGTTCTCCCACTTCTTTCTTCTATCTTCTCCCCTTCTTCTTTCTTTCTACCTTTCTTCTTCTTCATTCCTTTAACTTTTCATCTTTATTCTCTTTCATTTTCTTTTGTCTATTACATTTGCATACTTTCATTCATTTCATTTTAATTTTGTTCTTGTAAGCTCGTTCTTGTTTTCATTTCTAAGTTTGTTATTTTACTAATTGTGTTGAATTTTCCTACACAACTGTTAAATATTTCTTGCATTGTTTTGGTATTTTTTTTGACTTGTTTGATATTGTTGGGCGCTAAAATTTTTAAATCAATGCTTAATCCTTTGTAATACTTGCATTCTTTGTGCATTGATATGGACTCACATTGTCTTTCATAAGCCACTTTTTCTTACTTATTTTTTGCAAGTTTTGCCCCACACACAAGATTAGTGCTTTAGTCCTTCCTAACTCATTATTCCTTGTTTTTTCTGCTTCATTATCACTGAGTTAGGATGGGACCAAATGCTCTCATGCTTATCACTAATATTGTCTGTATCAATTCTTGTTTTAACATGATGTTTCCGAGTATTCTTTTTATTTACTTATGCTTTGACTTTACTCTTACATCAAGTGTTGGTTGATATTCCATTCGCTTATATTATTTTCTCACTTACATGTTGTAGCTACCATGTAGTTGAGAATCCTAATCTTAGTTGGCATTAGTCCCACCTATATTCCATCTACTTTATATTTAAGTTTAATCTTCAGTCTTATTCTCTCCTTTTAGGATGGCCAACAAGAAAGAAAAGGAAAAGCTTCTAAATGGGGGCGAACAACAAGTCCCTCCATACAATCTTTTGAAGGAACTCATCAGTTGTAGCCACCCTAATCCACCTTGCTCATCTTTGTATGCACCGAGGACGGTGCAATCTTTAAGTGTGGGGAGGTTGAGACCGACTTCTATAGGTAACTACTTCCTTTTCCAACATTGATAAGGAATAGCTTGGGAGTTAGGGATTATATCACAATAGATAAGGATTATTCAGTAAAAGGGGACAAGAAAAGAATGACATCAAGAAGAATAATATATTGGCATAAAGAGACACAGCGAAAACATAAAAGATAAATAAAGGTTTTCTTACCAGACCTCTAAGATATAGCAACCTAGGTCACCGGAAAGGATTCCCTACTAGACCTTCAAAGAACTTGTCCTTGACAACCTAGATCAGAGGGACGAAAACTGAAAGAAACCACCACACAGATCACCTTAGTGTTGGATCCTCCAATCTTCCTCATGCAACAAGCGAAGCAAATCACTCACCTCACTTCTCACACAATAAACGTGCTTAAAAGCAACTAAAATTTATTCATCAAAAGTTGTTCCAAATGGTCTCACCAAAGGTGTATAACTAGGCCCCTAACAAACTAACTAAAAGATAAGATAAGATTTTTTTTAAAATTTAAATCATATCTGATTTTAATGGATTAGATTAGATTTGATTTTAAATTTAAAATTTCTAAAATACTACTAAACAAATCAAATTTAAAACAAATCTTCTAACAAACTTTAACCGCATAACAAACTAAAACAAAATTCTAAAATTTTTGAAATTTAATGATAAATTATGTCTCCCACTGAATTCGGAAAGAATTATTGGGCTTATTGTTATCCTGACTTAGCCCAATGGGCCTTGCCCATTCTTCCTTGGTTAGAACTTAATGTAACTCCATATGCGTAAGCGCTGCCAAGTTCCCAAAGCTCTCCTTGAGCTTCTTTGCACGTGCTCTAATGATAGGGCCCTCTGGAAGTGTGAAATTCCTATTCTGCCCTTTAGAATGCTCAAGTTGTCTTTCCGAGCATGTATCATTCCCTCCTTCCTCAAAAAGATTCGTCCTCAAATCTCTGTCCATATCAAAAGGATAGAGATCAGAAATATTGAAAGTAGCAGAGATATTATACTCACCTGGTAGGTCAATCTTGTAGGCATTGTCATTGATCTTCTCAACAACTTGGAATGGGCCATCCCCTCTAGCATCAAGTTTAGACTTCCTCTGAGTAGGAAATCTCTCCTTCCTCAAATGTACCCAAACCCAATCTCCTGGTTCGAAGACTATATGCTTTCGGCTCTTGTTAATCCTTTCAGTCGTGGCTTTGTTCTTCCTCTCAATTATGTCACGAGGCTTTGCATGTATTGCTTTAACCTTCTCAGCCTTGCTTGCTCCATCTAAGCTAATAAGATCACTCAAAGGTAAAGGCATTAAATCTAAGACAATTAGAGGATTAAAACCATAGACAAGTTCAAAGGGCAAAAAACCAGTGGAAGAGTGGATTGTCCTATTATAAGCAAACTCAATAAAAGGTAAACAATCTTCCCAGGTTTTCAAATTCTTACCAACAACAGCACTCAATAAGGTTCCCAATGTCCTATTTACCACTTCAGTTTGACCATTAGTTTGAGGGTGACAAGTAGTTGAGTATAACAATTTTGTTCCCAACTTACTCTACAAAACTTTCCAAAAGTGACTTAAGAATTTCACATCACGATCAGAAACAACAGCTTGGGGAACACCATGTAAGTGCACAACTTCTCTAAAGAATAGGTCAGCAATATTTATGGCATCATCAGTTTTATGGCAAGCAATGAAATGAGCCATTTTACTAAATCTATCTACCACAACAAAAATGCTATCTCGACCTCACCTAGTTCTAGGTAAACCAAGAACAAAATCCATAGAAATATCAACCCATGGATGCACAGGAACAGGTAAAGGAGTATATAAACCATGTGGTAAAGACTTAGATTTAGCTTGTTTACATGTAATGCATTTAGCACAAAATTTTTCAACATCTTTACACATGTGGGGCCAGTAAAAATGCTCAGATAAACATCCAAATTCTTACGCATACCAAAATGACCCATCAAACCCCCTCTATGTGATTCTAGAACAAGTAACTTACTAATAGAACAAGTAGGTACACAAATCCTATTACCCCAAAAAAGAAAACCATCATGCTGATGAACGGTAATTGTTCATTTGGTATAGAATTTCACAAATGAAATCTCGTTGCAAGTATAGTTCTAAACCAACAAACAATTCCTTCAACCAAAAATTTGGTTGTCACAAGTACAAACCCCAATAAAATAACCGAAGTATTTAAACCTCGGGTCATTCATTAACCCCATTTTTAGGGTTAACCTTGTATAGATTTTGAGGGTTTTATCAATGATCTTTCACACTTATTCATATAAATATGCATGATTTTGTGTTCCTTTCCCAATTTTGCCTCATAGATGAACACATGCCTCTTTTGCATTAAATTAGATAAATTTTAATCCTCCTCTATTACCATTCGATGCCGTGATCCGTGTGTTAAGTGATTTCAGAGTTATAGGGTAAGGATGGCTTGGAGGGGAGGATGGAAGCATGCATAACGGGGAGGAGCATAGAAATTAGAGTTTTGGAGTTTTGAGAAGCGACGCGCACGTGCACATGGCGCGTACGCGTGGATGCGAGCCACCAAGATCAGCGCGAGGAGTCAAAGCCAGGAGCCGACACGTTTAGCGGCTGAGCCAGAACCTCAAGGACGCGCCCGCGTACTTCACGCCTGCGCGTGGATCGCAAAAGCCCCAGGGACGCGTACGCGTACTGTGCGCGTACGCGTCGATGTTCGCACATAATTTTTAAAGAGAAAATGTGACCAGCAATTTCACGGTAGTTACAGACCCTGTTTGGGGCAGAGTTTTGGCGAGAAAAGCATAAGAAGACCAAGGATTGAAGGGCTTGGGATCCATCCACTCATTCTTACAATTTTCTAGATATTTTCTTAGTTAGTTACATTTTGTAGAGAGAGAAACTCCAACTTCTCTCTAGGATTCCATTCTCCATTGCAATTCTCCTTTGATTTCTTTGGTGAGATCAATTGCTAATTCACTTTTACTTTGGTACAAGTTGTAGATCTACTCTTCTCTTATTCTCAATATGTGTTCTTTTGATTCATTCACTTTGGATCTAGATTTGACTTTGTTACTTTAATTTGGATTAATGAATTGAGGTATTTCATGTCCATTGCTTGCAATTGTTCACTTGTTGATGATTGTGTGATTTATATATCTTGAATTCAATCCCTTTTTCTCGATTTCATAATGTCTCTCATAATTGCTTACCAAGTGTTTGAGGAAATGACAACCCTAGCTATGGAATAGAATTCTCTTACTTGGCTTAGGGGTTGAGTTATTGGAGACACTTGAGTAGTGGATATCAATTATTGATTGGGATTTGAGATTTGCTAATTGACTTGGAGGGCACTAAAACTAGACCTCCCAAGGGTTAGGCAAGGACTTGTGACTCAAGTTAGTTATTTTCACTTGACTTTTCTCCATGATTAGAGGTTAACTAAGTGAAGCAATAATCAATTGTCATCATAATTGAAGGAAGCTATAATGATGGAACTTCCAATGCTCACCCTTAGCCAAGGCTTTTATCTTGATTGATTGTTGTTTACTTTTGTTACCTTGAATTCTTGCACCAACCTCTCAAAACCACAAAAGACTTCCTAATCAATAATGTGCATTCTAAGGCAATTCCTAGGGAGGACGACTTGGGACTAATACTCTCGGTTATAGATTTTAGGATTGTTTGATGTGAAATTTGCGTGTCGGTTAGACTATACTCACAATTGGACTTATTGCTAATTTCTATACCGGCATAAAAATCTCAATCATCAGTCGTCTCTCAAGAAATTGGAATGAAGTGCTCAATTATTGGCTATGAAGGGATGATTTGGGGTTTTTGGAATAAGAAACAAGAAATGTAAATTGCAAAAGAGATAAAGTAACAACTAAGAAAGCTCTTGGCAAGGTATAAGAATTGGAAGTCCTATCCTCATTATCATCATCAATTGTGACAAGAATTGTCCATTGCTCCACTTAGTTAACCTATAACTATGAAGGAAAGTCAAGTGGATATCAACTTGAGAGCATAAGTCCTAGCCAAATCATAAATGAAAGACTAGCTTTAGTAGCATTCAAGTCAGCTAGTAACTTCCAATTATCAATCAAAAAGTGAGTTTGATAACTCAAGAGTCACCAATTACTCAACTCAGACCAAGAGGAAAAAAACCTAACTCATAACTAAAAGAAATATTTCCTGAAACACATAGAAGGCAACCAAAGTAAAGAACATAAATTTCAAGAATTAAAGGAAACTATAACTATAAAAACAAGAGATCAACAATAGAAACCAAAGAAATATAAGAAGATAAGGAAATCATAAATTGCATTGAAAGGAAATGGAAATCTACATGAGAGTGCATGAACAAAAATTAACAAAACAAAGGAAACTACAAGAATAGTAGAATGCTAGAACAAGTAAAGGTAAAAAGGAAAATTAAAACAAAAGAGGAGGTAGATCTAGATCTAAAACTAAGAACCCTAATCTAGAGAGAGGAGAGAGCCTCTCTCTAGAATTCTACATTTAAAATTCTCCTCCAGTGTGTGAATGATTCCCCCCCCCCCTTTGACTTCCTTCTAATTCTACATGTAATGACCTCAGAAATGGCCCCCAGCATTTTCACTTCAATGATGTCACGTGCGAGCATCGATGCATACGGATGGGCACGTGTACGCGTTGATTGGCATTTTACTTCCCACACGTACGCGTCATGTCACGGTACGCGTCACCTTGCGACTTCATCTTCCACGTGTGTGCTTCTTCTACGCGTGCGCGTCGATGGATGCTCTCCAAATCCTTGATTTTTCATGAGTTCTCCACTTTGCATGCTTTTATCTTCACTCCATTGATCTATTTCTAGCCTTTTCAACCTGAATTCACTAACAAACATATCAAGGCATCTAGTGGAATCAAAGGTGGATTGAAATTAGCAATTGAGGGCCTAAAAAGCATGTTTTTACACTTAAGCACAAATTAGGAGAAAATCATGAAACCATGCCATTTTATTGAATAAATATGGGAAAAGTTTATAAAATTCTCTAAATTGAGCACAAGATAAACCCTAAAAATGGAGTTTATCACATGCTTATAGAATTTTTTATGTGCACCATGTTCACATGAAACATAGATAGAGGCAAAAGCAGAATCAGTTGCATACAATTCCTTCATACACTCAAAACCTAACAGCTTAGAAGTAAGGGTTGTGATTAAGGAATACCTTCTAAATAATGCATCAACAGCCACATTCTCTTTACCTTTCTTATAGGCGATTACGTATGTAAAGGATTCAAGGAATTCCATCCATTTTGCATGTCTCTTGTTCAGCTTCCCTTGGCCCATCAAGTGTTTGAGGGATTCATGGTCAATATGTACCACAAATTCATTAAGTAGCAAAAAATGCTGCCACACTTCCAAAGCCCTCACCAAGGCATAATGCTCCTTATCATAAGTTGAGTAGTTGAGACGGGCTCCATTTAACTTCTCACTCAAAATAGGTGATTGCTCGCTTTTCCTGCATCAAAATAGCACTATACCAATCCGGAAGCATCACATTCGATTTCAAAAGTTTTAGAAAAAACTGGTAAAATAAGAATGGGGGCAGAACACAATAATTCTTTCAAGGTGTTAAAGGCAAGTTCTTGTTCCTAATCCCATTTAAAGTTGACATGTTTCTTGATGATTTCAGTTAAAGGTGCAGCAATAGTAGAAAAATCTTTAACAAACCTCCGATAAAAACCCACAAGACCATGAAAACTTCTAACATCAGAGACACTCTGAGGTGTGGGCCATTCCCTAATAGCCTTCACCTTCTTGTCATCTACCTCAATCCCTGCAGAACTTATCACAAAACCTAGGAATATGACTTTACTCAGACAGAATGAGCATTTTTGGAGATTAGGATACAATTTTTCCTTTCTAAGTACCTCTAAAATAGAGTGAACATGCAAAATATGATCATCAAGACATTTACTGTAGATAAGGATATCATCAAAATAAACAACCTCAAATTTACCTAAAAACTCTCGTAAAACATGATTCATTAGTCTCATGAATGTACTCGGTGCATTAGTCAAACCAAATGGCATAACTAACCACTCATACAAACCATATTTAGTTTTGAAAGCTGTTTTCCATTCATCACCAAGTTTTATTCGTATTTGATGATAACCACTCCTTAAATCTATTTTAGTTAAAATAACAGAACCATGCAATTCATCAAGCATATCATCAAGTCTAGGAATAGGATGGCGATACTTTATCCTAATCTTGTTTACAGCTCTGCAGTCAACACACATCCTTTATGAGCCATCCTTCTTGGGCACCAACAGTACTGGAACAGCACAAGGACTCATGCTATCTCTCACAAAACCTTTAGCCAAAAGGTCCTCGACTTGCCATTGCAGCTCCTTCGTCTCCTCAGGATTACTCCGGTAAGCTGGCCGGTTAGGAATGCTTGATCCAGGGACAAAGTCAATCTGATGTTCAATGCTTCATAACGGAGGTAAACCTGAGGGCATCTCATCTAGAAAGACGTCTGAGTGAAATAAAAGCACCAGGCAGATTATGGTTAGTTTCAATGGTAGAAAGTAAAGACTCTTTAAATCGCACTAACACCAAGGTTTTTTTTTCCCAAACTAGCATGCTTCAGATCCCTCTCTTTTGCATAAAACCATATTTTGTGAGCACTCTCACTCTCCACATATTTTTCTCTTTTAGAACTCTCTTTTTCACTCAGACCCTGACTCTTTTTCTCACACGTTTTGTCTCTAAAAGCCCTCTCTTTACCCTATTGTTTTTCAATTTTCTCAGTTGCTCCAGGTACACTTCTTTAGGTGTTAAAGGTGCAAGGGTAATCTTCTTCCCAAGATAAGTGAAGGAGTATCGGTTTGTGAAACCATCATGGACCACCCTCCTATCATACTACCATGGACGGCCTAGGAGTAGATGACAAGCCTGCATGGGAACCACGTCACAAATTACCTCATCACTATTTCTCTCAATAGAGAACTGTATGCGGGCTTGCTTCATAACCTTCAATTCACCAACATCACTTAGCCACTCCAGTTTCTAAGGGTTAGGGTGTTTGGTGCATTTAAACCCCAAATTTGTGATCAAAGTAGAGCTAGCCCGTTTGTATGACTTCCAGCATCAATGATCATGAGTCCAACCTTACCTCCTAATAAAACTTTTGTATGAAAGATGTTCTCTCGCTGTTCTAGACGATCGTCCTTGGCTTGTACATTTAAGATCCACCTAGTAACAAGGGTCTCGCCACTAACAGCAAACTCAACTATATCTTCATCATTTGTAGTATCATCCGCATGTGGCATGTCCTCATACCCATCTGAGTTATCAGATTCTAAGAAAATATCGTTTGCTTTAATTACCATGGTCCTTTTATTTGGACACTCGGAAGCATAATGGCCTAATCTGCAGCACTTAAAGCATGTAATATCATGATGCCGTGTAGGAGGTTTGGAAGTGGAATTAGGCGTGTGCATCTTCTTGTGCTGCTCTGTAGGCTTCTCCTTTGATTTGGTAGGTTCGGATCCAGTCTTCTCCCTGAAATTAGCACCTTTCGAATTCCACCTTGAAGTAGAGTTAGAATAATTATGCAACCCTTTCACCTTTTACTGTCTTTCTACCTTGATAGCTATGTTCACCAAGTCTTCCATATTCACAAATGCGTGACGTTCTACAGTATTTGCAATGTCTCGGTGCAGCCCACTCAAGAAACGTGCCATAGTAGCCTCAGACTCCTCCTCAATATTTTCTTGGATTAGCAGCATCTCCATCTCTTTATGATACTCATCTACAGACTTAAAACGTTGGTATAACCATTGGAGCCATTGATGTAGCTCCCTGTAGTAGTAAGAATGGACAAACCATTGTCGCATGACCTTCTTCATCTTCTCCCAAGTCAGAATTGGTGGTTTTCCATTCTGCCTCCTCTGTTTGTCCAGCTCGGCCCACCAGACAAGGGCATAATCTCAGAATTCTACAGCCGCTAGTCTTACCTTTTTCATATAAGAGTAGTTATGACACTGAAACAAGAGCTCCAACTTTTGTTCCCGTTCCAGGTACGCCTCAGGGTCACATCTGTCTTTAAATTCTAGGATGCGCATCTTGATAGCATTAAGGTTACTATCAATATCTGCCGGTTGTCTATGATGCCGGTTCTGGATGAAGTCTCCTCCTCAGACTCCGTAGAATCAGTATGAACAGATTCTCGTGACCGTGGTTTTCGCCTAGGGGAAAAAGAGTTAATTCGGGAATCCATGTCATCAAGACGTTGTTCAATCCTTGTAAGGATGCTAGCGAGTGCGTCGACGTGGAATGTTAGTTGTGGAACGGGGTTCCCTTTATTGTTAGCCATCAATGAACCTGTAAAAAAAGACCTTACAGCACTCTTCTCACGTGTATCACTCGAAGTAGGACACTCCTGTTTCACTCAATACGTGGCTTTTACCCTCTGATGAGCTCACCACTCTTGTCTTTTTCCACTCTTAGATTACTTTAACAAGTTGCACTTCGGAAGATGAGGAATTGAGACACCAAACTAAGATAAACTGAATGATAGAGACATTCAACTTGACAAGAAGACAATTAAAGTATGTGACAAAGGAAACAAGAAGTGATACTAGGATGACAAAAACTAGCAAAATTGAATCATAATTGGAACCCAAAGAAATTTGAAAGGATAAAACAAAGGGAAAATTTAAATTTTCATTTTTTTGGATTTTTTTATGTTTTTTGTTAACTGGAATAAACAGAAATTGCAGTAATAGAATTTAAGGAAGAAATTTTCGTTTTTTTATTTACTCTAAAGTAAATTTGTAGAAATCGAAGAGAAAAATAAAGAGACTAAACAAAAATCCTGGAATGTGCAGATAAATAGGAATTTACCTACAACCTGTAACTAATAGCAGATGATAAGGAATTGCTTGGGAGTTAGGGATTATATCACAATAGATAAGGATTATTCAGTAAAAGGGGACATGAAAAGAATGACATCAAGAAGAGGAATTTATTAGCATAAAGAGACAGCGGAAACATAAAAGATAAATAAAGGTTTTCCTTCTAGACCTATAAGATACCTGTTCTTAGCAACCTAGGTAACTGGAAAGGATTCCCTACTAGACCTTCAAAGAACTTGTCCTTGACAACCTATATCAGAGGGACGAAAACTGAAAGAAACCACCTCGCAGATCACCTTAGTGTTGGATCCTCCAATCTTCCTCATGCAACAAGTGAAGCAAATCACTCACCTCAGTTCTCATACAATAAATGTGCTTAAAAGCACCTGAATAGGCCCCTAACAAACTAACTAAAAGATAAGATAAGATTTTTTTGAAATTTAAATTAGATCTGATCTTAATGGATTATATCAGATTTGATTTTAAATTTAAAATTCCTAAAATACTACTAAACAAATCAAATTTAAAACAAATATTCTAACAAACTTTTACCGCATAACAAACTAAAACAAAATTCTAAAATTTTCGAAATTTAATGATAAATTATGTCTCCCACTGAATTTGGAAAGCATTATTGGGCTTCTTGCTATCCTGACTTAGCCCAATGGGCCTTGCCCATTCTTCCTTGGTTAGAACTTGATGTAACTCCATATGCGTAAGCGCTGCCAAGTTCCCAAAGCTCTCCTTGTGTTTCTTTGCACGTGCTCTAGTGATGGGGCCCTCTGGAAGTGTGAAATTCCCATTCTTCCCTTTAGAATGCTCCAGTTGTCTTTCCGAGCATGTATCAAACACCAATTCTTAATCTTCTTTGTTAGATTAATTGTTGCATTGCATAATAGATTGCATGTGTAGTTAGTTGCTTGCATTTATGTACTACTTAGTTGAAGTGATGAATCCCTTTTCAAGAAACTGTTTTAGGGCATTTCACTAATTTGAATTAAAATTTTTGTTGAACTTGCTTGATGAATTTTTTTTGGAACATGGTTTTAGAGCTAGAACACACTATCCCAGTGAGATTTTTGAGCCTATTTGATTGGTTGCATCTTATCAACCAATATTTTATTTTGGTGTGTGTTGTTCTCTTTAAAATTGTGATCTTCGTTTTGCTTGATTCTATATTTCTATTGATTGATGTATGCATGCATTTATTTGATTTAGGCCTTTGTTTCACTAAGCTTACATACCCATATGTGATTGAGCTTATTTTACCCCATTTGTTCTTTAATTTAGCACATCACTAACTCGAAGCAAAAAATAATAAATGTCCTTAATTTGAATCCTTGGTTAGTTTAGACTAGTGAGAGTTTACATGAATTAAGTGTGGGGAAACTGGGTTTGGAAACATTTGGTTTGGGAATTGGGTATTCTACATTTTCTATGAAAAAGTGAAAAAGATAGTTGAGTGCACATTCCTGCATTCAATACCTTAATCATATGCATTGATCTCTCATATATATATAATCCACCACACACACACACACACACACACACACACACACACACACACACACACACACACACACACACACATATATATATATACATATATATATAAGAAGAAAAAAAAGAAAAAAAGAAAAAAAAGAAAACAATAAAAAGGGAACAAAATGCCCCAAAGTAAATGGTGGTAGCAATGCATATGTGTTATACTCAAATCTTTGATGCATTAATATGTGGAAAACATAGTTAATGGGTAATTAGATTTTGTATTTGATTACATAAAGTGTCTTAGGTTAGGTGGAAAGTTTAGGTTAATCAAGGATTCGGATTTTAGTCCACTTAACCAAATACATTCTTACCTTTACCCTAACCCATTACAACCCTTGAAAAGACCTTTTGATATGTGTATTCGTGCATTAAATTTTTGTTGATTGATAGAAGAAGAGCAAGTCTTAGAAAGCAAGATTAGTAGAGAATTGAGAGAACCGAACCTTAAACACTTGAGCGATTAGAGTGTATACACTTCCGGTGAAGGTTCGATGCTCGATTCTTTGTTCCCGGCTTTCACGAGCTTCCTTCTTGCAAGTCTACTTGTACTTTATTTTGAGATTTGAATTAGTGAAATCCAGTTCATATTTGTTCTTGGAAGATTTATTTAATTGTAACTAAGTTGGTAAAAGCATTTAGCATGTAGTTGAATTCATATAGATAAGTTGCATTGCATAAGTCTTACCATTTTCCTTTCACTCTTTTGGTTCTCTTGAGCTTAGCATGAGGACATGCTAATGTTTAAGTGTGGGGAGATTGATAAACCCCTATTTTATGGTATAATTTGGATTGAATTGAGTGGATTTTTCAATTATTCTCCCACTTATTCATGTAAATTGCAAGTTTTTAAGTTTCCTTCCTAATTTTGTGCTATGATTGAAAACATGCTTCTTAGGCCTTAAAACCGCTAATTTTTAAACCTCTTTTATTACCTTTCAATGCCATGATTCGTGTCAAAAGTAATTTCAGAGTTTATAGGGCAGGAAGGGGTTAGAAGATGGAAAGGAAGCATGCATGCAAAGTGGAAGAAACACAAGAATTTGGAGATTTGAGATGCTGATCTCGACGCGTACGCATGGATGACGCGTACGTATGGCCAAGCCATAGTCCAAATGATGCGTACACGTGATTGACACGTACGCGAGGCCAGTGAATTATCAATATGACGCGTACGCGTGGCGAGTGTGACGTGCCTCAGTAATGAAAATTCGCTGGGGGCGATTTTTGGGCTACTTTTGACCCAGTTTCAGGCCGAAAAATGAAGACAAGAGGCTGTAGGGTGGAGCTGGAAGGCATCATTCGAATCATTCATTTATTTTTACACACATTAGGTTTTAGATGTAGAGTTCTAGAGAGAGAGGCTCTCTCCTCTCTCTAGGTTTTAGGGTTTCTTTTGGTTTTATTTCTTCTCAAATTCAGATTTTCATCTTGCTTTGATTTAGTTTCTGCTTTACTTTTTATTATTCTAGTACCTTAATTATCTTCTCTTGTTAATTTCTTTATTTTTTCAATTTAGTTTATGAACTCTTTTTGTTTGATTTAATTACCTTTTAATGCAATTTGAAGTATTTCATGTTTATGGCTTCTTCCTTTAATTATTGGTTATTGATTCCATGCAATTGTTAGTCTTAGATTCTACTATTTTTTGTTAATTTTCTATGCTTTTATTTTGTGACTTCCAAGTGTTTGATAAAATTCTTGGTTGGATTTTAAATTAGATTTTTGTGTCTTGGTTTGGATTGAGTAATTTGGAGACTCTTGAATTATCAAAGTCTCTTGCTGATTGGTGATTGAAAGTTGCTAGTTAGCTTAAGCTTCACTGAATCTAATTACCCTTCGATGTTGTGATGTGTTTGTCGAGTGATTTCAGGGTTATAGGACAAGAGTGGCATAGAGGATGGAAAGGAAGCATGCAAAGGTGAAAAGAACACAAGGAATTGGAGATTTGAGAAACTAGAACTGATGCTTACGCGTGGCTGACGCATACGTGTGATCAAGCCATCTTTCAACCGATGCGTACGCGAGATTGATGTGTACGCGTGGCCAGTACAAGAGTCACGTGCCTCACTAAAGTGAAAACGCTGGGTGCGATTTCTGAGCTGGTTTTTGTCCCAGTTTCAAGCCCAAATTGAAGATAAGAGGCTAGGAGTGAAGAAGGATGGTACCCACACACATCATAGAGAGAAACTCTCACTTCTCTCTAGATTTTATTGTTCTCAATTAAATTTCACTTGAATTCTTTGGTTAGATCTTTGTTAATTCCAATTTTAGATTGCTCTAATTTGTAGTTTCCATTCTCCAACTTCATTTAGTGTTCTTGTTATTCTAGTTATTTTGGATCTTGAATTTGGATCTTGTTGAGTTTGATTTCTATTAACGCATTGAGGAATTTCATGTTCATTGTTAATTGCTTTGTTATTGTTAGTTGTTTGTAGTGGATAGCTTTAATTTGAATTGCTTTTTCAATTTTATAATCTCTTTTATTCTTGCTCACTAAGTGTTTGAGGAAATACCACTTATGGCTATGGAGTAGATTTCCACTCTTGGCTTGGGGGTTGAGCAATTGGAGACTCTTGAATTGTCAAAGTCTTTTGTTGATTGATAATTGGAAGTTGGTAGTTGACTTGAATGCCACCAAAGGTAGTCTTTCATTAGGATTTGACTAGGACGTGTGGATTAGAGTCAATTGCACCCACTTGACTTTCCTTCATAGTTAGAGGTTAACTAACAGGAGTAATAGAAAATTCTTGTCACAATTTATGATGATAATAAGGATAGGAATTCCAATTCTCACCCCTAGCCAAGGTTTTTACATTGATTAATTGTTATTCGTCCTTGTTAGCTTGATCTTTCAGCTTCCTTATTTCGATTGCTAGTTGTTCATTGCATTGATTTCTAGTTGTTTACTTCTCTTGCACTCAACTCTTAAAACCCCAAGAAAACTCCTAACCAATGATGTGCATCCTATGGCAACTCCTAGGGAAAATGTCCTGGGATTCCACTCCCGGTTATTGATTTTATCGTTGTGACATACTTTCTAACTTTGACTTGGGGACATATCATCGGTTTGGGACTATATTTTGCGACATTGAATTGGAAAATCTCTTTGGTAATTCCTAACCGATACTTATCCTCACGTCAAGTTTTGGCGCTGTTGCCGAGGAGTTGCATATGTGTGCCATATTATTGGTTGGTGTAAATATGTTCATATGTGAATAGTTGCACTTTTCTTGATTGTTCGCTAGTATTGGTTATTAGTTAGGATTCATCTTTAGTAGCATTTAGTAGTTACTTTGCTTAGTGTATCTTGTTGTCATGAGTTCTATGTTTCTTTCATTGAATGACACGTTCATTGCCGGATCCGAGCTTAGCCTCATTTGACCCCGAAAATGAAAGAACTTTATTTCACATTAGGCAAGCTCGGCGTCGGTTGGCCTTTAGAGGTGGTGAAGTGGTTTTTGCCAATTCACATACCTTATCCAAGGTTGAATCCGAAGCGTCAATTGAAGAAGGAACCATCTACTCTTCCATTGATACTATTAACGACTCTTCCATTGATTTAGGTACCGATACTATGGCCACTCCTAGAAGAGTCACACTCAAGGAGGCGGGTGCTCCGGACTTCACTCTCCAACCGCTTCAAGTGCGTCACCCGGATTTGAATGCTAATTTTGAGCTAAACCACTATTAGGCACCTTAGGGACTTTCAAGGTGCATGCTCAACCACTAGGAGAGAGGGCTCCAATGAAGTTGCTATTTGGATGTTTGCCTTCCCATTCTCTCTTAAAGGGAAGGGAAAAGGAGTGGTTTTATACCCAACTCGTTGGTATTGTCACCAATGGGGATTTGCTTCAAAGAGAATTCTTAGACAAATTCTTCCCTCTGGAGGGGACCGATAGGTTGAGAAAAGAGATCTCATGCATCATTCAAGGTGATTTGGAACCTCTTTATGAGTATTGGGAGCGTTTTAGGAAGCTCCTTGATTCATGCCCTCATTACATGATTGACGATTTGGTATTGATTAATTACTTTTGCCAAGGCATGAAGTCTCAAGATAAGATCCTTTTGGATGCTTAGAGTAATGGCTCTTTAACGAAGTATAAAATGGTGGAGGAAGCTTGGCAACTCTTTGCTGACTTAGCGAAATCCACCCAACATGCAAGGCAAAGGAACAATCATCCCAAGACCATTAATGAAGTTTCTTCTAATGAGTCTGCCCTCACCAAGACCTTAGGGGAGATAACCACCATTCTCAAGCAAATCCACCTCAACCAACAACAACCTCCACCTCCTCCACAGCAACAATACCAACCGGTAGCCCCTCAAAGAGTGTATGAAGTTTGTGCTTGTAACTCTCACTATACCGATGAATGTCCACAACTCCAAGAGGACAGTACCGTGGTAGCCACCAATGATTTCTTCAACCTTCCAAATCAAGGGGGTAACTATCAACAAGGGGGAAATTATAACCAAGGGTATCAAGACAATTACAACCAATAAGGGAGAGACAATGGTGCAAGTTAAAAGTGGAACAATAATTCCCAACA
Organism: Arachis hypogaea; assembly: GCF_003086295.3. Lineage (NCBI taxonomy): Eukaryota > Viridiplantae > Streptophyta > Magnoliopsida > Fabales > Fabaceae > Arachis > Arachis hypogaea. The sequence continues at coordinate 79,606,283 of NC_092052.1, forward strand.
AAACCACTATCAATAAATCCTCCCTACCAACAACAAAACCAAGGTCAAAGATACCAACCACCTCACCAAAGGCAAGCTCAAGTGCCTCAAATCACCCAACCACAAGTCCCCTAAATCACCTACCCTTCTTCTCCCTCCAACCAAGCTCCCATGGATGATACTCTTCGTATTATTCTTCAAGGGAAAAGGGAGCTCACCTCAAACCTCCAAGAACTTATATCCTGCTTACCTTTACCCTCCAACAATAACCAAAGTGCCTTCCAACCTTCAAGCTCAAGTTCACTTCCCTCTTAACCAATGCCCAACCCAAAGGGTAGCATCAATGCTATCTCTTTGCAGTCGGCACCATACTACAAGAGATGAGCTCCAAGGAATCAAAGGCAAAGGAGGCTACTATTGATGAAGACATTGTTGAGGTAGAGGATTGGTGTACGGAATTGTGATCACACCTTTTACATCTCTGGTACAACTAACCAGCAAGTGCACTGGGTCGTCGAAGTAATAAAACCTTACGCGAGTAAGGGTCGATCCCACGAAGATTGTCGGCTTGAAGCAAGCTATGGTCATCCTGTAAATCTTAGTCAGGCGGATTCAATTGGTTATGAGTTTTGATAATTGAAAGATATATAAAACATAAATTAAAATAAAGATACTTATGTAATTCATTGGTGGAAATTTCAGATAAGCGTTTGGAGATGCTTTGTTGCTTCTGAACCTCTGCTTTCCTATTGTCTTCATCCAATCATGCGTGCTCCCTTCCATGGCAAGCTGTATGTCAGAGGATCATCGTTGTCAATGGCTACCATCCGTCCTCTCAGTGAAAATAGTCCAGGTACGGTTTCTGTACGGCTAATCAACTGTCAGATCTTTCGTCTCGGATGAAAAATACCAGGCACAGCTAACGCACGGTTAATCATCTATCGGTTCTCACTTGTGTCGGAATAGGATCTCTCTATCCTTTTGCACACTGTCACTGTGCCCAACATTCATGAGTTTGAAGCTCGTCACAGTCATCCCATCCCAGATCCTACATGGAATACCACAGACAAGGTTTAGACTTTCCGGATCTCAGGAATGCTGCCAATTGGTTCTAGCCTCTACCACGAAGGTTCTAATCTCATGGATTCGAATGCTCTATTGTCAGGAGAGGCAAGTCAAATCCGTGGATCAAAGACCTAAGAGACTATACTCTGGCTATCATCCAATGACTACGTTGAACATCATGTAGGCCGTTTGTGGTTGTCAGGCACGCGGATCTTGGCTAAGCGAGTAACGAAGATAGTCGGTGATTGTCACGGGTCAACCCTTCATTTTGACTTAACTGAATTAAGTACGAGAGTATATCTTGGAGAAGAAGTATGCATGAATTGTAGGTGTGAATTCAAAGAGAAACAATAGTACTTGCATTAATTCATGAAGAATAGCAGAGCTTCGCACGTTAATCTATGAGGTGTAGAAACTCCACCGTTGGAAAATACATAAGAGAAAAAGGTCTAGGCATGGCCGAATGGCCAGCCTCCCAAATGTGAAAAATGGCATAAGCCCCAAAGTCCAAAGATGCGAATACAATAGGAAAGACTAGTATTTATACTAAACTAGTTACTAAGGATTACAGAAATTGAGTAACTAAGTGCAGATAGTGCAAAAATCCACTTCCGGGACCCACTTGGTGTGTGCTTGGGTTGCGCATTGAGATTTACACGTGCATAGGTCTTTTTTAGAGTTAAATGCCAGCTTGGATGCCAGTTTGGGTGTTTAACTCCAGTTCTGGTGCCAGTTCCGGTGTTTTATGCCAGAAAAGGGTCTCTGGCTGGCGTTGAACGCCAGTTTAGGCCATTAAATCTCGGACAAAGTATAGACTACTATATATTGCTGGAAAGCCCAAGATGTTAGCTTTCCAGCCCAATTGAGAACGCGCCAATTCGATCTCTGTAGCTCCAGCAAAACGCATTTGAGTGCAGGGAGGTCAGAATCCAACAACATCTGCAGTCCTTTCTGCAGTCCTAAACTTCAGCTAGAAAATACCTGAAATTATAAAAAAACACACAAACTCATAGTATAGTCCAAAAATGTGATTTTTGCATAAAAACTAATAAAAATATAATAAAAAGTAACTAAAACATGCTAAAAACTACCTAAAAACAATGCCAAAAAGCGTATAAATTATCTGCTCATCAAGGATGTAGAAGATGAGGAAGAGGTACAAGAAGTTGTTGAAGAGGAAGTTGCTCAATCTAGGGAAAGTGGCTCCAAGGAAGAAGATGTCTTGAAAGAGCCCATGCCAATCCCGTTTCCCACTTTGGTAAAGAGGACTAAAAAGCAAGGGGAGTTAGATCCCAAGAGGGTGGATATCTTCAAAAAGGTTGAGGTAACTATCCCCTTTTTTGATGTTATTCGCTAAATTCCTAAGTATGCTAAGTTTCTAAAGGATCTGTTCATAAACATGGAAAAGATTAATGAATTAGAAACTATTCCTTTTGGTAGCTCAATTTCTGCTTTGATGGGTGCTATACATGGTGATCCCGATCCTTGCTTAGTTTATTGCACTATAGATGATGTTGAATTTGTGGATTGTATGTGTGATCTTGGTGCTTGTGTGAGCATTATGCCTTTATCTGTTTACAATGAATCGGACCTTCCAACATTGAATGATAGACCTCCTGAATTGTGTTGATCAAGAGAGTTGTGAATGATAGAGCTCTAATTCTAATGCAAGTGATTCCCCTTCCGAGGCTCACACAAGCATTCAATTGAATTAAACCTCCTTCTGGACTGAATAATTCACAATCAAAACAGAAGTTATCCTATAGCTACCCAAATGAATTGAGAAGAAGAAGAATTTCATTGATTCATTATGAGTACAATAGAGCTCCTCCCCCTAATGAAAATGGAATTTAGTTCATCAAAGCTCAAGTAAAACAGAAAACAGAAAAGTGTAGAAAAAGTTCAGAACAAAAAGAAAATACAAAAGAAAATGAGTGCAGAGTTTCCAAATTAGGATCCCTGACTCCCCAGCCTTTCAGTTCTTCAAGTCTTTGGATTGGGCTTTTGGCCTTGTTGAAGCAAGCTAAAATGGCCCTTAGTGACGTTGAAGAGGGACTTTTGGCAACTAACGTTCACGATCTGCATGGGTGCTCAATTGTACTAGTGCTGGTGTCAATGTTGGTGATCAATGTTTGTAAGAAAACGTTGAGTTTTGCTTTGAAAATGATTGAGCGTTGCCACCAACGTTTGACTCAACGTTGGTGCAGCAACATTTTCCTATCGACGCGTGCGCGTCGCCTACGTGTACGCATCAGAACAACGTTTTGCGTGTGTGCGTCGTTCACGCGTTCGTGAAGCTGGCTAAAATTTGCTTCCACGCGTATGCATCATTACGCGTACGCGTCACAGTAAATTTCCCAACTCCAAATTCTGGGCTTCTCATCGAGGATGATGGAAGCAACGTTTGAGGCAACATTTGCCCACCAACGTTCTCTTGGTCATGCGTACGCATTGTCCACGCGTATGCATCAAACTGGATTTTTGCCATTTTGCGCGTGCGCATCGCCCACACGTATGCGTGCATTCAAAATTTTTCCACTTTCACGCGTACGCGTCATCGACTCGTACACGTCACACTAAAATTTTCCAGCTCCAGAAATGAAAGTTATTGCAGATGTTGGAGGTAACGTTGGTTCACCAATGTTCTCTCCAACGTTGGCACCGAATTTGCAGGAACATTGCTAGCAATGTTGGTGAGCCAACTTTGGCCACCAACGTTGCTTCCTCTGTTCCTTTCCATGGCCCTTTTTTTGCTTGTCTGCTTGCCATTCCTCAGCTTCTTTGTCACCTATTATCAATCAAACAATTGCATCAAAGTTTGCCATAATCATAAGATGTTTGTATCATTTATAACATCAAGTAAAATATGCATAAAATCTTATGAAAAAACACATAAACAACCATGTTTAATTGAATCAAGGGATGCATGAAATTCCAATCTAATGACTTACTTATTATTCAAGAAAGTGCATGAAACCTAATAAAAATAGATGAAAATTTCTTGTGGAATTAGCCTAAAATGACTTGTCATCACAACACCAAGCTTAAATCTTGCTTGTCCCCAAGCAAGCAGTAAAACATGAGAAGAATGAATGAAAACAGAGAGCAATATATGTCCTTATCAGAAAACAATTAAGCTTGATTCATGGGGTTTTATGCAGGATATATTTGCAGCCCAACTTTTATTGATTTCCAGGTTTGAGATGTCCCTTTAAGTGAGAACTAAGGTGTTACTATTAATCCTTGTTATTCAATGATCCTTGATGTTTGATTTTTTTGTTTTTCTTTTGCTTAGAACTTATTCTTTATTTGCAGCTTAGTGTTCTGTGATGAGGCAGCTATTTAGATAAGTTTTCAGTCAACACTCCCGATCCAGTTGGCTCAAGGTGTTGGGTGATGAAGCACCCCTCAGACTTACTAACTCAAGCCTCTCCTCAACACATACACACCACAGATACTTGGCTCACAATTCAATTCTAGAGACATTGATGTCCATCACCTCTTTGGGTCACTAAATGCCTTGTAACTAGATTGCTCTTGATAGTGGACTTTTGGTTGATAATCCCGAGTTAGTTAACCCAAGTTACCAAGTGTTAAAACACTCCTTAGAGCCTAATTATCCAAGTAGATCCTAGTACAAAAGCACCACAAGCATGTGTCTTAAGGGTTGAGCTATTGGTGTCCCGCTTATTCTTTGTTTCTTTCCTTCTTTCTTGTTCTTTATTTCTTTCAAGGAGATTTATTTACTAAGGTTTTGACATACAGCAGCTAAGTCCATGCTAGAAAGGAACATTCTACCCTCCATCTTTATTAGTGAACTTGCTAAACAATCAAACATATACCACCACTGAACCTTATTCTATTTCCTGTCAAATTGGACTATTACTCTTTCTGTTTCAAAATCATTTTTTTTATTCATGCAAAGGGGAACAAGACATACATTTAAGTAGATGAAAATAAAGCAGACACTCAGACTAGAACACTTAATGACACTAGAAATTAAAGACAGTAAACAAGAAGAATGTAAACAACTTAAACTAATCAGCAAGGGTACATTTATACTTCCAATTAAAGCTTTTCAAAGCAAAGACAGTTGAGTAAGAATACAGCCTTGGTGTTTTTCTTGCTTAGTCTTTCATCATCCTTCTTAGCTTTTGTATTTTCCTTGGTGATGATGAATAATCCTTCCAAGAAACAGAATGACTTTCTGCAATGATTGTGGAAGTTGCTTGTTCCCCAAGCACTTGAAAGATGGTTAACATGCATTATTGGTTGTAGGCTTTTAAACTTACTTTGGTGTGTGAATACCAAACTTAGTTCCTTGCCACTGTCTATTATGCAATAAATTGATTACACATATGAAACCTTGTGCTTTTATTAAGTAAGCTAGCTATAACTAAAAATTTGAGCAACTGTCAAGAAATGTCCCTGATTGTTTTGGAGTTTATGACTCATAATGCTCTTCGGAGGGTTATGATGTGTTTCCATGAAATCTATGGTGGAACACCAAACTTAAAATCGCATATTCACCCTTTTTATACTCATTTTGGTGTGCAACACCAAACTTAACACCTGGCAATACAGGGAATTCTTAAATTTTTTATTGAAATAACTAAGAAAAGAAAGTTACCTCTGGTTGGGTTGCCTCCCAACAAGCGCTTCTTTATCGTCATTAGCTTGACATCCTCCATTCTTGTTTATCTCAGTTCATGGATGCTCTCCTCCTTGTTCTAAGGCCCTCCCAGGTAATGCTTAGCTCTGTGACCATTTACTGTGAATGTGTCCTTTGTAGCTTCATTCAGAAGTTCAAGGCTTCCATGTGGGAAAACCTTAGTCACCAGATAACGGCCAGTCCATTTAGATTTGAGTTTCCCAGGAAAAATCTTGAGCCTAGAGTTGTATAATAGCACTTGTTGCCCTGGCTCAAACTCTCTTCTTGAAATTTTCTTGTCATGCCATCTTTTAGCTCTCTCCTTGTATGTCTTATCATTCTCATAGGCTTGACCTCCTCTATCATCACTTTCTTCATCATAGCAAGAGGCATTAGATTAATACTTGCTCCCAGGTCAAAGAGTGCTTTGTCAATAGCCATGTTTCCAATAGTGCATGGTATAAGGAAGCTTCCTGGATCTTTGAGTTTTGGTGGAAGTTCATTTTGAAAGATTGTACTACACTCATGGGTGAGGACCACAGTTTCTTTCTCATGGCAACTTCTCTTTTTTGGTAATCAACTCTTTAAGAAACTTTGCATATAATGGCATCTGCTCCAAAGATTCAGCCAATGGAATGTTGATTTCATGTTTCTTAAAGATTTCTAGAAATTTAGAAAATTGTTGGTCCCTCATTTCTTTGTGTAGCCTCTGTGGGTAAGGGAGTTTGGGTACATAGGGCTTCACTCCTCCCTTCCTTTCTTCTAATTGTGGCTCCATGACTTTCTTGCCTTTCTTAGAGGTTTGTGCCTCTTTATCATTCTTGTGGTCTATTTTGTCATCTTCTCTTGGCTCTGTTGCCTCCCCATTGATGTCCTTTGTATCTTCTCCAACTATCCTGCCACTTCTCAACTGCACAGCTTTACATTCCTCCCTTGGGTTAGGGATTGTATCAATTGGAAGAGCATTAGTTGGCCTTTCAGCTTGTTGTCTAGCCAATTGCCTCACTTGTCTTTCAAGATTCCTCATCGTGGCCTCTTAGTTTTTGAATGTCAGGGCTTGATCTTGTCTTGCTATCTCTTGAGTTTTTGTAACGACCCAATTTTTGGTACGTCATTATCATACTAGAAACTGAGCACTACCAACTTGTCTTCCTAATTATTATCTTATTTATCATATGAGCCTGATTCGTTGTTAAAAACGTAGTTAATTTGTGAGGTACTTTTTTTTTTAAAAAAGGTTTGGATTAATAAATAGAATCATTAATAATCAAGTCACAAATGATAAAAGATAATACAGTTATAAACAACCATACATAACTACGTCACAAGTAGTTGACAATATTCGGTGATCCAGCCTTTATTAGAGTATAGACTTTTAGTTAGAACACCCCTAGATATAGCTAAATAATAACTATATACATATATATACATACAATATCCCAGGTCCTGACCTATTCAAGAAGTCCCTAAGCTGACACCCAGGCTAGCCTAAACTCTATACTCGCTTAGTCCCTCTAAACTACTAAAGCGAGGGAAAGTACGTTCTAGGTCTTCAAAACTCAAGTCAGATGGAACATCATCAAAAGGTGGAAGGTCGTCTACTACTCCTTTGCACGATCATATGTTATCAAAGAGCGTCTCTCAAGTACTTCATCGAGTGGCCACATAACAGCAACATCGTACGGAGGACTTAGGCTAAAGTTTGTAGATAAGCAGCGTGCAGACGTTGGCTGGCCTCACAGTATATACATATAAACAGGTAACAGAGTTTACTCTAGACTCAGAAGACTACCTAGAGCGGAATCCTCTTTGCAGAACAGTCATCAACGAACTACGGTAAGGTACTCTCACTTCCATCTGAAGGGGGAAAGGGAGAGAGAAGGGGTAAGAACTGGGGAGTTCTTAGTAGGGCTGGGGTTATTAGTTAAGTTCATTAATTTGTGTCGCTTAGCAGATATATATAGCAGACTACCGAGAAGCAGTAGACAGAAAAAACAGATAAATAGAGAAAATAGAGAAAATAAAAAGCAAAACACAAACAAAAGAATACAAGAAAACAAAACATAGACACAGATAATAGAATGAAAACAAAGAAGGCATACATTCAAACAACAATCATAACAGAGGAAATGCGCAACCAAGAATGATGCATGTCTGTTCTATGCAGGCCATGAGCTCACGTGTCGGTTTACACCCTGCATCCCGACATTACCTAGGAACTAGTCCTAGATATGGCTTTATCTCTGTAGGTGAACTTCGGCCTACAGAAACAACACTCCTATAAGTGAACTTCGGCTTACAGGAATAGTTCAATCACAACATAATAACTTTCTATAGGTGAACTTCGGCCTATAGAAATGGCACCTCTATAAGTGAACTTCGGCTTACAGAAATAGCGTCCCTGTAAGTGAACTTTGGCTTACAGGTATTACAACTCTCTGTAGGTGAACTTTGGCCTACAGGAGCAACACCCTGAGATACACAATTGATATTCACTGCAGGTGAACTTCGGCCTACAGGAATAACAACTCACTGTAGGTGAACTTGGGCCTACAGGACCTCTAGGGCCAATAGAAAAGCATCAGATGAACATATAATAGAATATCATGCCACAAGGCTTAACTCTTTATTTTTATACTCTTCTCCTCTATTCTCTTTGTTATATTACTCTTTTCTCTTTATTATCATTCATTATCATTCTCATTATTCATCACCACTTTCACATTCTTATGCAGTACTTCTTTCTTTCTCTGTTCAATCATACTATACAAACTTTACAGCTTTTACTTTTACAACATCTTAACTCAAACCATTTCTTTTTATCAGATTACTCTTTTCTCTGTATCCCTTTATTCTTCTCTGGTTACTCTGTTCTATGTGTTTCTTTCCTCTGCTTTGATTTCTCTGCTTAACATATGTATTTAAAGCTTATGTAAATTTCGGTATGAATAGTTAGTCTGTTCCAAGTATAGGTTCATTAAGTCTATACTGAAACAGTTTAACTTTTCATATTATACCTAACCCTAGTCGCAACTCAAGGACTAACTATGTTGCCCTAGTTCGTTCACTAATCTCTGTCTGTTTTTCTGTCATTAGAACTTTACAGACTTTTCCTTGATTTTTATCTTTTCTTTAACTTCTTATCTTTCCTTTATCTTTGCCTCACTAATATGTTCTTACCACTCCCTAAGTGTTTTATGAAGGTAATTATGAGATTCTGCACTTAAAGTTATCTTTCTAAAGCTTTTACAGAAAACTGCCTTTTCTGCATTATTTTATTATTTTATCATTAAATTTTCGAAAATTACCCCACTTTAACTTTTAACCTTTAAAATTCACTTTTTACTACCCGTAACTTTTAATATTTCTACTTTAACCACCCTAACTTTCAGAAATTACAAAATAACCCCTCAAACACCAAAATAATTACAACCTTGCCCTTTTTAAGATCTAAAAGGTGTTCTTCATTGTTCTTCACCACACTCAAAGTGTTCTTCATGTTCTTCGTAAATTCTTCAGATTCTTTCTCTGTTTTTACCCGTTTTTCAGTCTTTTCAGCAACGGATTTTTACCAAAATTCATAATAAATTAGCAGCCACTAAAACCCCATCTTTTCTACATGATTTCAACACAAATTGAACCTCAATTCAAGCCTAGGGTTTCGTTTTTCCAGCTGCCCCAAGAACATGAACTTTAAAGCTTGAATTTCATCAAATTTCATCAAAATTTCACCAAATTTTCACCAAGAATCAATCATATAAGCAACCAATTTTTAGCACAGCCAATTTATACAACATTCACACAACTCAAACACAAATAATCAAGATTAATTTTGTGACACCCTACCTGGTTTTGCTACTCCTAATTCAATTAAACTTTCAGGTGGTCCTTAAGCACTTTTTCCTCCTAAATCACATCAAGAAAACACATATTTAAGCATGTTTCCTTGAAACCGAATCAAAAGAGAGATGGTGCAGCCAACTCACCTTGATTCCAGCCTTGATAAGTCATATGATCATGTAAAGAAAGAAGAGAGGATCATTTTGGTCGGATTGGAATTTTGATTTGAGTTTTAGTTTAGCAAAAATCAAGCTTTGAAGATTTGGAACTAAGAACTTTTCTCTCTTTTTCTCTCTACCTATTTTCGGCCACAAAGTGAAAATGAGCCAGCCTTGGGGGTTTTGGGGGTGTAGAGTGAGTTGTGATTGGTTGGCTTGGAGGTGGATTAAAATAATATTAAAATATCTCAGGTGTATAACTACTAAAACTAGGTGTATCGGAACACTTGTAAAAACATCTCTAAAAATTATTTTCTGAGCTACTAGCATAAATGACACTAGTAACATATTTATTATGAGAATAAAACATGTATAATGAGGCCTTAGCATTGCTAAATTCATCAGAGAGTGCTGGTGCTAAGCTGCACCAGTAAACCGTAAACCCGGTTAAACCGATTTTCTGTTTTTAACAAAATAGACCAGGTAACCTTATAATATCATTCAAGCATGTTCTAATACTAATATAATGATAATATTATACTATTATCTCTCTCCTCTCATGAATCGAGTCCGGTTCGTCAAACAGAGACTATTTATGAAAATCAGAATCAAAACTGCCAACCGATACAGTTCAAAAACTAGGTTCTTCGTGACTGTGTTATCGAGCTTGCCTCGAAAAAGGTTCTAGCTTAAGGATGACATAATGATAATGAGGATTGAGATGCTTGATGATATAACAGAGGTGTTCCCTTTACTGATCTTCCGGAGGAATCCGTACTTTCAGAAAAGATCTCATGTACTCGAAAATCAGGGTTGTTACAGTTTTAATTAGTTTCTCCATCAACATCTCTAAGTTAGAGATCCTCTGAGAGTCTGGGTGTGGTTGCATGGGATGTGATGGTTGCTGGTAGGGGTTGTTTGAGGCATTAAGGTGGTTATTTTGTGAGTTGAATGGAAGTTTGGAGAAGTTATTTTGGTGAGCTTGTGAGTTATTATGAGGTGGATGATATGTGTTCTGTGAGTTTTTGTATTGGTTAGTGTTATTGGATGAGTGATTTTGGTTGTTTGTATTGCGAGAATTGTTAGAATTGTGGTTTCTCTACCATTGATTTTGATTATCACCCCACCTCAAGTTAGGATGGTTCCTCCAAGATGAATTGTATGTATCACCATGAAAATCATTTTGTGAGGAACTTGAGGTGTTAATCATATACTGCACTTGCTCTGGCTGTTGCTCATTGTTGAGTGTTGCAAAGCGTTCTTCACATTGACCCCATTCACTTGAAGGTTGGCTTGCTGTGGTCATTGCAGCTAGCTGGAGTCCATTTATTCTCTTAGCCATCATCTCTATTTGCTGTTGGATTTTCTGATGCATTAATTTGTTTTGTGCCAATATGGTGTCTACACCTTCAAGCTCCAATACGCCCTTCTTTGGAGTTGGTTAGCGTTGCCTTTGATGAAAATAGAAGTATTGATTATTGGCCACAGTGTCTATGAGATTCGGAGCTTCTTCGGCTATTTTCATCAGCTGAAGTAAGCCTCCTGCAGAGTAATCCAAGGCCTCTTGTGCTTTTAGAGTTAGCCCCTCATAGAAGTTCTGGAGTCTCACCCACTCACTGAACATGTCAGGTGGGCACTTCCTTATCAAAGCTTTATATCTCTCCCATCCCTTATAAAGTGATTCTCCATCCATATGAGTGAAAGTTTGCACTTCTGTTTTCAACCTGATGATTCTTTGAGGTGGGTAAAACTTAGCTAGGAATTTGCTCACCAAATCATCCCAATTATTGATGCTTTCTTTGGGAAATATCTCCAGCCATTGAGATGGCTTATCCCTTAAAGAGAATGGAAATAGAAGCAACTTGTATATGTCTGGATACACACCATTTTTCTTGACAGTTTGGCATATCCTCAAGAAGACAGATAAGTGTTGATTTGGGTCTTCAAGAGGGCCTCCTCCATAAGAGCAATTGTTCTGCACCAAAGTGATAAGTTGAGGCTTCAACTCAAAGTTATTGGCATGGACATTTGGAATAAGTATGTTGCTCCCATAGTTCCTTGGGTTAGGGATGGTGTAAGAGGCTAGAACTCTCCTTGGAGGGTGGCCATTGTTGTTGGCAACCTCTTCTGGTGGATTAGGGAGGTTATCCTCCATCTCTTGATCTCCCTCTTCTGACTCTTCTTCACCTTTCACTCCCTTCCCTCTTCCTTCTCTTTTTAGCCTCAAGAAGGTTCTCTCTGGTTCAGAATCAAAGAAGGTGGATGCATCTCTTCTTCCTCCTGGCATACAACACAAACAAACCATAAACAAAAGCAGAGCACTCTATTGCTAGAGTGAGGTTACAATTAGTAGAAGCAAAATCTCAAACAGTTAGTGGGCTTAACAAAAACAAAGAAAAATGCTTAATCTAGATTATCACCTATTTAATCATTGTCAATCTAAATCAATCCTTGGCAACGGCGCCAAAAACTTGATGGTGAAAAATTGTATCCATACAAACTAACCGGCAAGTATACCGGGTCGCATCAAGTAGTAAAACTCACAGGAGTGAGGTCGATCCCACAGGGATTGATGGATCAAGCAATTTTGGTGGGGTGATGAGTATAGTTAAGCTAATATTGATGAATTGAGTGAAATTTGATCAACAGAAAGTAAATTGCAAGAAATCTAAAGTGCTGAATGTAAATTACTTGAAACTTAAATGGCAAGAAACTTAAATGACTGAAAATTAAAGAGCAAGAAAGTAAAAGAGCTGAATCTTAAATTGCAAGAAATGTAAATGACTGGAATCTTAGATTGCAAGAAAGTAAAAGTGCAGAATCTAAATGGCAATAAAACTTAAATTGCATAAATTGTAATAGGAATTGGGTGCCGGGAATTAAGACAGCAGAGAAAGATTTCAACTAAAGTAAATACATAATGATCTAAATTGAAGAAAATCAAAGAGAATGATTCATTAGGGATTGGAGATATCATAATCCTTCATGAATCAAATGGGTCTCAACTCCTTTCTCAATCATATGGGTAGATCTATGGTAGATTAAAATTGATTAGATACCAATTCCTTGGCAATCCAATCTCTTTAATCATAATCAATCTTGCCAATTCCTTGATCTAATTGTCATGAGAAGAGGTTAAGTGCATGTCTCTCATCCATAAGCCATAGTAACTCTCAAGATCTCAATTTCTCCCAAATAGTGTTGATTAAGAGAGTTCTAAAGGATAGAGCTCCAATTTTAATGCAGATGATTCCCATTCCGAGGCTCACATAAGCATTCAATTGAATTAAACCTCCTTCCGGAGTGAATAATTCACAATCAAAACAGAAGTTATCCTATAGCTACCCAAATGAATTGAGAAGAAGAAGAATTTTATTGATTTATTAGGATTACAATAGAGCTCCTCCCCCTAACGAAAATGGGGTTTAGTTCATCATTGCTCAAGTAAAACAGAAAACAGAAAAGAGCAGAAAAAGTTTAGAGAAGAAAAAAATACAAAAGAAAATAAGTGTAGAGTTTCCAAATTAGGGTCTATGACTCCCCAGCCTTTTAGTTCTTCAAGTCTTTGGATTGGGCTTTTGGCCTTGTTGAAGCAAGCTAAAATGGCTCCTAGTGACGTTGAAGAGGGACATTTGGCAACTAACGTTCATGATCTACATGGGTTCTCAATTGTACTAGTGCTGGTGTCAACGTTGGTGATCAACGATTGTAAGAAAATGTTGACTTAAACATTGCTTTAAAAATGATTGAGCATTTCCGCCAACGTTTGACTCAACGTTGGTGCACCAACGTTTTCCTATCAACGCGTGCGTGTCGTCCACGCGTACGCGTCAAAACACCATTTTGCGCGTGTGCGTCGCTCACGCGTTCGCGAAGCTGGCTAAAATTTGCTTCCACGCGTACGCGTCATCGACGCATACGCGTCGCAGCAAATTTCCCAAATCCAAATTCTAGGCTTCTCATCGAGGACATTGGAGGCAACGTTTGAGGCAACGTTTGCCCACCAACTTTCTCTTGGTCACGCGTACGCATCGTCCACGTGTACGCGTCAAACTGGATTTTTGCCATTTTGCGCGTGTACGTCGCCCACGCGTACGCGTGGTTTTAAAATTTTTCCACTTTCACGCGTACCAGTCATCAACCTGTACGCGTCACACTAAAATTTTCCAGCTCCAGAAATGAAAGTTATCACAGACATTGGAGGTAATGTTGGTTCACCAACGTTTCCTCCAACGTTGGCACCCAATTTGCAGGAACGTTGCCAGCAATGTTGGTGAGCCAACTTTGGCCACCAACGTTGCACTTTAAACCTTTTCCTTCAATGTTTGAGGCAACGTTGGTGAGCCAACTTTTGCCACCAACGTTGCTGCCTCTGTTTCTTTCCATGGCCCTTTTGTTGCTTGTTTGCTTGCCATTCCTCAGCTTCTTTTTCACCTATTATCAATCAAACAATTGCATCAAAGTTTGCTATAATCACAAGATGTTTGCATCATTCATAACATCAAGTAAAATTTGCATAAAATCTTATGAAAAAGCACATAAACAACCATGTTTAATTGAATCAAGGGATGCATGAAATTCCAATCCAATTACTTACGAAACCTAATAAAAATAGATGAAAAATGCTTGTGAAATTAGCCTAAAATGACTTGTCATCATCCACCATGAGACTCCTCATGAGATGAGTATGAGTAAAGGTCCACGTGTGGGGAACAATTGTGAATATGATGTGGACTTCCTACCACCTCCACTATTGTAAGAAGATTCTAATGAGGAGTTGCAACCTTTCTCTCTCCAATCGAAGTGTGCCTTCTTGGAGGAAGATGAGCTAATTGATCCAGAAGAAGTGAATACTAATGTAAACTTCACACAACCTCCAAAATTTGATTTGTTTGATGATGAAGATGATTTAAAGGAGGTTGACGATGGAAGGCTAAAAAATATTGAAGTGGCATTTACCCAACCTCCCAAATTTGATTTGATCGATGATAAGGAAGAGTTAGAGAAGGTGAATAAAGTAGAGCTATAAAATGTTGATGAAAAAGAGTCCACCCACCAAGAAGTAAAGGTACTCATGCATGAACAAATTGAGTGGGTGACAATTTCACCAATGAGTTTCATAGGCCCACATCAATATGCTATATTGGAAACGGATTCTCAACTTCAATTTCTTCTTGGAGTGCTAGATGGTGAGCAAATAAATGTCGAGTGGCAAGGAGATTCAAAATCCATTAAAGAAACTAAATCAACATTTGAGGTCCAAGCATGGTGCAAGGAAAAGATGAGGGGACTCCAAGGTGTGGTAGGGTATCTCAATGGGAATTCAAGAATTGTGCCATCCACACTGAATCATAAGGATCACCAAGAAAAAGTTCTTGAAGAATTAGCAGACCTTGCTTTGGATCCTAAAGAACTTGTGAAGGCCAAACATCGGTGAAGACTCAAGAAGGAATGGAAGCATAAACCGCCATAACAAGATCTCATTGACCATCCAACTTAAGGACGTTAAAGAAAAGTGCTAGGTAGGAGACACCCCACCATGGTATGATCTTCCTAGTTACATTTTCCTTTACCTTATTTTTCATCTTTTTGTTTAGATATATTAATTGGATATAGTAGGAATTTCTTGAATTTGATTAGATATAATTGAATGATCATTGTTTTATGAAACTATCAGTTATGCTAGTTTGATTAATTTGGCACTCTTTGTATTTGCCTTGAATTTTTTTTAAGTGTTTTTGTAGTGTTTTTCTTATCGAGATGCCTAGAATGTGCTTAATTATTTTTTCCCCTGTTTTCATGTAGTTAAAAAAAAGAGCTTGTCACACGTACGCCTGGCCCACGCGTACGTGTGACCCCCACAAAACCACAGTGTGAGAATAGTGCATGAATGATGCGTACACATGGCCCAATCAGTATGTTGTGCCAGGGCCGTGCGATAAGGGGGTTGCGGGCATGAACTGTGCCCATGCGTACGCATGGCCGACGCGTACGCGTCTCCCCGATTTTTTGCATTGTGAATTTTCGGTATTGAGACTGTGCGAACGGCACGGCCTGGACAATGAGTTGCGCCAGGACCGTGCTGGTGGGGTGCGAGGCACACAGCCCTCCCTACGCGTGCGCGTCAGCGAGGCGTACGCGTTGCCTCGAAAACCATGTTTCATGCTATTGTTGTGCTTGGGCTATGCAAACCGCATGGTCCAAACAGTGAGTTATGTTGGGACCATGTGGGTACTGTGTGCTGGGCGCAATATGCAATCATGCGTACACGTGACTGACGCATACGCGTCCTCCACCTTTTCTTACAACTCACACTTACGCGTGACTGACACATACGCGTCACGTAGTTTTTTCTATTTTCGCGTGCACGCGTGACCCACGCTTGCGCGTCGCCTTCGCGACCTCAGCTGCTGGGCGTGCTGCCCATTTCTGCCCTGTTTCTTCTTCCCCATTCCATTCTTCTTTCTTTTCTTCTTTCTTTCTTACTTCTTCTTCTTTCGTTCTTCAATTTCCACTACTTTTCTTTCCTCTTTCTCTCTTCTTCTCACCTTTCTCATCCATTTTCACTTCCATTTCTCCATTTCTTTCTCCCATTCTTTTTTTTTCAAAATTTTACTTCTCCACGTCTCTTACTCTCTAAATTTCTTTTAATTGTTGCATGTGATTCCCTTTTTTATTATTACTTGCAATTTCATTTTGTTATTTATAGTTAGTTCTTTTTCTTTATTTTCTTCACTCGCTATTTTCACATTGGTATTGGTTATTTCATACTAAATTTTTGTGAATCTAATAGATTGCTTTGGTGCCTCTTATTGCTTGGTGATGCATTCCTTGTGCATTCTAACCTTGCTATTCTTGTAACATCATGCATGAAGTGGTGGTTTATTCCTCTCTAACTCCGTATTTGTTTATCTTTGTGCTCCATTACTTTCGAGTTAGAGTGGGTTAGTGCCTTTCTTATGTCTTCACTATTTTTGCATGTGTTTATCTTTATTAATTCCAATGCTTGAGTTGCTCTTTTCCTGGTCTATACTTGTGTGCCTCTTGACTCATGCATCAAGTGCTAGTGATATGCCTTAATACTTTTATTGCCTTCTCCCTTACATGTTGTAGGTACCATGTAATGGAGGCAGCTAATTCTTATTTCGCTTTACTCTTTGCTAGCACTTTCTTAATATTTTGTCCTTCTCCCTAAGCTTTATATTTCTCCCTTTCCCTCTTTTTCAGGGCGATCACCGAGAAAGGATGCATATTAGTCGTCTATCGCCCTATTGGAGGAGTCTGACACTTCAGAGTCCACTTCGAGTTATGTCACAGAAAAGCACCAAGAGGTGGACATGGCGCCCATGTCACACCATCCTTAGGCCATCGATAGTGGCGATTCCGTACCCACTTTGCTCATCTTTTCATGTACCATGGATGGTACAATCTTTAAGTATGGGGAGGTTGAGGACTGACTTCCGTGGATAACAACTTCCTTTTCCAACACCAAACCTTGATCTTCTTTGTTAGTTAGTTTTTGCATTGCATGATAGATTGCATGTTAATTAGAATTTGTACATATTTTACCACTTCTTTCTTACTAGTACTACTTGGTTGAAGTGATGATTTCTTTTCCAAGAAACCGTTTTAGGGCATTCCACTAATTTGAATCAAAACTTTTTTTGAACTTGTTTGAAGAAATTAATTTTGGAACATGGTTTTAGAGCTAGAACACACAAACCGGGCGAGATTTTGAGCCTGTTTGATTGGTTGCATCTTATCAACGAATATTTTGTTTTGGTGTGTGTTGTTCTCTCTAAGATTGTGATATTTGTCTTGCTTGATTCTATATTTCCATTGTTTGATGTATGAATACATTTATGTGATTGAGGCCTTTGTTTCACTAAGCTCACATACCCAAATGGCCGTACCTTGTTATCAATCTTTGCAAACCAATGATAAGCCTATTTAACCCCATTTATTCTTTATTTTAGCACATCACTAACTCTAAGCAGAAAACAATGAATGTTCTTAATTTGATTCCTTGGTTAGCTTAGACTAGTGAGAGTGTGCATCATTTAAGTGTGGGAAAATTGGGTTTCAGAAATATTTGGTTTGGGAATTGGGTGCATATTCATGCATTCAATACTTTAATCATATGCATTAATCTCTCGTATATATATTATCCACCACATATACATAAAATAAAAAAAAAGAGAGAGAAAAAAAGAGAAAGGCAAAAATAAAAGAAAAATAAAAAGAAGAAAAAGAAAAAAAAGTAATAAAAAGGGGACAAAATGTCCCAAAGTAAGTGGTGATTGCAATGCATATGTCTTGTACTCAAATTTGGGATGCATGAATATGTGGAAAAGAGAGTCAATGGATAGTTAGGTTGCATTTTGATTACATGGATTGTCTTAGGTTAGGTGGAAAGTTTAGGCTAATCTAGGATCCAAATTCTAGTCTACTTGACCAAATAACAATCCCACCTTGACCCTAACACCATTACAACCCATGAAAAGACCTCTTGATATATGTATCCATCCATTGAATATATGTTGATTCATAGAAGAAGAGCAAGCCTTAGAAAGCATGATTGGTAGAGAATGGAAAGAATCGACCCTTAAACACTAGAGAGATTAGAGTGTAAACACTTTCGGTGAGGGTTCGATGCTCAATTCCTTGTTCTCGGCTTTCATGAGCTTTCTTCCTGCAAGTCTATTTATACTTCATTTTTAGATATGAATTAGTGGAATTCATAAATCATCACACTATCTTAGCCCTACTTGTTCATATATGTTCTTGGGAGATTGATCTACTTTTAACCAAGTAGGTAGAAGCATGTTGCATTTAGTTGCATATAGATAGGTTGCATCTAAAAAATCCTACCACTCCTCTTCACCCCTTTTTGGTTCCCTTGAGCTTAGCATGAGGACATGCTAATGTTTAAGTTTGGGGAGATTATTAAACCACTATTTTATGGTTAAGCAGATTTTGTCAACTATTCTCACATTTATTCATATAAATTGCATGGTTTTTGTGAATCCTTCCTAATTTGTGCTTAAAAGTGAAAACATGCTTCCTAGGCCTTAAAATTGCTAATTTTTAATCCTTTCTTATGACCATTCGATGCCGTGATGTGTTTGTTGAGTGATCTTAGTTTTATAGGGTAGGAATGACATAGAGAATAGAAAGGAAGTATGCAAAGGAAGAAGGAACACAAGGGATTGGAGATTTGAGAAGCCGGAACCGACATTTATGTGTGGCTGAAACATACGCGTGATCAAGCCATCTTTCAATCGACGCGTATGTGTTACTGATGCGTACGCGTGCCAGTGCATCTTTCAGGCGACGCGTACGCGCGACAAGCGTCACGTGCCTCACTGAAGTGAAAACGCTGGGGGTGATTTCTGAGCTGGTTTTTGTCCGAGTTTGAAGCCCAAATTGAAGGAGGATGGTACCCACATACATCATAGAATACATTCCATTATTTTTAGTTTAGTTTGAATTCTAGATAGATAAACTCTCACTTCTTTCTAGATTTTAGTGTTCTCAATTCAATTTCACTTGAATCATTTGGTTAGATCTTTGTTAATTCCAATTTTATATTGCTCTAATTTGAAGTTTCCATTCTCCAACTTCATTTAGTGTTCTTATTATTATAGTTATTTGGATCTTGAATTTGGATCTTGTTGAGATTGATTTCTATTAATGCATTGAGAAATTTTATTTTCATTGTTGTTAATTGCTTTGTTATTTTTAGTTGTTTGAAGTGGATAGCTTTAATTTAAATTGTTTTCTCAATTTTATAATGTCTTTTATTCTTGCTAACCAAGTGTTTGAGGAAATGCCACTTATGGCTATGGAGTAGATTTCTACTCTTGGCTTGGGGGTTGAGCAGTTGGAGACTATTGAATTGTCAAAGTCTTTTGTTGATTGATAATTGGAAGTTGCTAGTTAACTTGAATGCCACCAAAGTTAGTCTTTCATTAGGATTTGACTAGGACGTGTAGATTAGAGTCAATTGCACCCACTTGACTTTCCTTCATAGTTAGAGGTTAATTAAGTGGAGCAATAGACAATTCTCGTCACAATTAATGATGATAATGAGGATAGGAATTCCAATTCTCACCCCTAGCTAAGGTTTTTACATTGATTGATTGTTATTCATCCTTGTTAGCTTGATCTTTTAGCTTCCTTATTTTAATTTCTAGTTGTTCATTGTATTGATTTCTAGTTGTTTACTTTTCTTGCACTCAACTCCTAAAATCCCAAGAAAACTCCTAACCAATGATGTGCATCCTATGGCAACTTCTACGGAAAATAACCCGGTATTCCACTCCCGGTTATTGATTTTATCATTGTGACATACTTTCTAACTTTGACTTGGGGACATCTCGTCGGTTGGGACTATACTTTGCGACATTGAATTGGAAAATCTCTTTGGTAATTCCTAACCGACACTTATCCTCACGTCAGTAGTATAATTATATTGGGCACCATCTAGAGTCTTAGAGGCATAAGCTATAACATAAGGATCTTTACCATCATGTTGTGCAAGCGTGGCCCCCACCGCATGATTGGATACGTCACACATTATTTCAAACAGGCTACTCCAGTTTGGCCCTCTCACTATGGGAGCTTTGGTCAAGGCTTCCTTCAATGTATCAAATGCTTCCATACACACCTCATTGAAATCAAACTCTATGTCCTTTTGAAGCAAGCGAGAAAGAGGTAAAGCCACCTTACTAAAGTCCTTTGTGAACTACCGATAAAAATCTGCGTGACCAAGAAAAGCACAGACTTCCCTCACAGAAGATGGATAAAGTAATCCAGAAACAACTTCAACTTTTGCAGGATCCACAGAGATTCCATCACTAGAAACGATGATACCTAGCACAATACCTTGTTTAACCATAAAATTGAACTTTTCAAAATTGATAACAAGGTTTGAGCTAGCACATCTTTCTAGTACTTTGGCCAAACTACCCAAGCAATCATCAAATGAATCTCCATAAACACTAAAGTCATCTATAAAAATCCATGCAATGCTCAAGAAAATCAGAAAAGATGCTAGTCATGCACCTTTGGAATATCGCAGGTGTATTACATAGGCTAAAAGGCATCCTCTTGTAAGCATATGTTCCAAAGGGACATGAAAAAGTAGTCCTTTCTTAATCTTCCAGTGCTATATGAATTTGGAAATAACCAGTATAACCATCTAGGAAATAATAGTATGATTTACATGACAACCTGTCAAGCATTTGATCAATAAATGAAAGTGGGTAGTGGTCCTTCCGGGTTGCCAAGTTCAAGTGCCTATAGTCAATGCATACCTTCCAAGAATTTTGCACTCTAGTTGCCATGAGCTCTCCACTTTCACTCTTAACCATGGTGACACCAGACTTCTTGGGCACAACTTGCACCGGGCTAACCCATTCGCTATCCGAGATAGGGTAGATAATATCGGCCTCTAGAAGTCTAGTCACCTCTTTATTAACAACTTCCATGATAGTGGGGTTTAACCTTCTTTGTGGTTGGCGGACCGGTTTAGCTCCCTCCTCTAGAAAAATGCGATGCTCATAAACATGGGGGCTTATACCAACATTATCCGCTAAGCTACACCCAATAGCCTTCTTATTCCTTTGCAATAAATCAGGTAATCTTTCCTCTTGATCAGGAGTGAGCTCCCTTGCAATAATCACCGGGAGTTTTTGGTTGTTATCAAGAAAGGCATACATAAGGTGAGGAGGTAGATGTTTTAATTCCACACTTAACTCATGACTTGGTACATTGTTCTCCGGCAACATTGGAGGTGGCAAAGTGTTTTAATCATAATCATTTAGCTTCCCCACACTTGCCCTTTTACACAAACTTATCTCATTAAGGGACTCATGGTGAACTTCGGCCACAACTTCATCAACAATGTCACACCGGAAGATAGAGTCGTCTTCCGGTGGATGCTTCATCATTTCATCCAAATTAAAGCTTACCACTCTACCATCAATCTCAAATGAGTAGGTGCCTAAGAATGCATCAAGTTTAAACCGAGAGGTCTTCAAGAAGGGCCTCCCTAATAAGATGGATGACGGCTTCCCAGTGTCATTAGGAGGCATCTCAAGGATATAGAAATCAATCAAAAAATCCAATCCCTTGATGTTCACTAAGACATTCTCAACAATACCAACCACATAAATAATGCTTTTATCAGCCAAAACAAAGCGTGTCGTCGACCGCTTCAATGGTGGAAGGTTCAATTCATCATAAACAGACAAAGGTGTAATACTCACACAAGCACCAAGATCACACATACAATCCACAAATTGTACATCACCTATAGTGCAAGAAACTAAGCAAGGTCCAGAATCCCTACATTTTTCAGGAATAGCACACATTAAAGCAGAAATTGAACTACCCAAAGGAATAGTTTCCAATTCATGAATCCTTTCCTTGTTCATGCATAAATCCTTTAAAAATATAGCATATTTAGGAACTTGGCGAATAGCATCAAAAAGGGGAATGAAATTGAAATGGATTCTTGTTCATGCATAAATCCAATTGCTTTTTGGTCCTCTTTGCCAAGCTTGGGAATGGACTTGAAATGGATTCTTTTAACACATCTTCTTCCTTAAAGCCACTCTCTTTTGCTTGAGCACCTTCTTCTTCAACAACTTCTTGTACTTCTTCCCCATCTTCCACATCCTCTACCTTCACAATATCTTCATCTAGAGTGGCCTCCTTTGCACTTGACTTCTTGGGACTCCTCTCTTGTAGTGTGGTGCCGGACCTCAATGTGATGGCATTGAGACCATCCTTAGGGTTAGGTGATGGTTGAGAGGGAATCACACTTGAGCTTGAGGGTTAAGAACGGCTTTGAGTTTGGTTGGAGGGTAGAGGTAAGCAGGATATAAGCTCGTGAATGGTGGAGCAAAATTCTCTTTGTTCTTGAAGAATAATGTGGAGGGTATCATCCATTGGAGCTTGATTTGAGGAAGAAGAAGGATAGGTGATTTAAGGAACTTGTGGTTGGGTGATTTAAGGCACTTGAGCTTATCTTTGTTGTGGAAGTTGGTATCTTTGGCCTTGGTTTTATGGCTGGAAGGATTGGTTTTGCTAGTTATAGTATGGTTGAAAGTTGTTGTTTTCTCTTTGATTTGAACCATCTGTCCATCCTTGATTGTAGTTGTCTCTCCACCCTTGGTTGAAATTGGCTTGCCAACCTTGGTTTTGCCACCCATGGTTATAATTATCCCTTTGTTGATAAGGGCCTTGGTTAGAACGGTTGAAGTAAGGATTGGTGGCCGCCAAGGTGCTGTCCTCTTGGAGTTGTGGACATTCATCGGTGTAATGAGAGTTGCAAGTACAAATTCCACATATCCATTATGGAGCTACCGGTTGGTATTGTTGTTATGGAGGGGGTTGTTGTTGATTAAGATGGATTTGCTTGAGAATGGTGGTCATCTCCCCTAAGGTCTTGGTGAGAGCAGACTAATTAGAAGAAACTTCATTGATGGTCTTTGGATGATTGTTTCTTTGCCTTGCAGGTTGTGTAGATTCGGCTAGATCGGCAATAAGCTACCAAGCTTCTTCCGCTGTTTTGTGCTTCACTAAAGAGCCATTGCATGAAGCATCCCAGATAATTTTATCCTGAGATTTGAGGCCTTGGCAAAAGTAACTAATCAACACCAAGTCATCAATCCGATGAGGAGGGCATGAATTAAGGAGCTTCCTAAAATGCTCCCAATACACATGAAGAGTTTTTGAGTCACCTTGGATGATGCATGAAATCTCCTTCATCAACCTATCGGTCACCTCCGATGGGAAGAATTTGTTAAGGAATTCTCTTCGAAGCAAATTCCAATTGTTGACAACCTCATCGGGTTGGGTATAGAACCACTCATTTGCCCTTCCGTCAAGAAAAAATGGGAAGGCAAACACCCAAATAGCAACTTTATCTGAGCCATCCCTCCTATTGGTTGAGCATGCACCTTGAAAGTCCCTAAGATGCTTGATAGGGTCTTGTGCGGGTAAACCGTGGAACTTGGGAAGTGGATTCATCAAGCCGGTCTTTAGCTCAAAATTAGCATTTAAGTCTAGATGACGCACTTGGGGGTGATTCTTCTTGGGGCGGCCATGGTTTCGGTACCTAAGTCAATAGAAGAGACATCAATAGAGCCGATAAAAGAGTAAATGGTTTCTCCTTCAAATGACGCTTCAGATTCAACCTTGGATAAGAATGGTGATTTGGCAGAAGCCGCTTCACCACCCTCAAAGGCTAACTGACGCTGAGCTTACCTAAGATGTAATAAAGTCTTTTCAATTTCGGGATCAAAAGGGGTTAAGCTCGGATGGAGCAAAGAATGCGTCATTCAAGAGAAGAAACATAGAACTCATGACAAAAAACTATACTTGAGTAAAGTAACTATTAAATACTACTACTATAAATTCTGACTAAATACTAAACTAGCAAATAATCAAGAAAAGAGTAGCTATTCATATATAGACATATTCACACTAGCCAACAATATAACACCATTGCAAGTCCCCGGCAATGGTGCCAAAAACTTGATAGAGGGTAAATGTCGGTTAGGAAATTACTAAAGGATTTTCCAATTTAATGTCGCAAAGTATAGTCCCAACCTATGAGACACCCAGACTCAAAGTTTACAAGAATGTCACAACTATGAAATCAATAACCAGGAGTAGAATCCCGGGTCATTTTCGCAAGGACTTGCACTAGAATGCACATCATTGGTTAGAAATTTTGGGGTTTTTGGAATGCTTACGGAAGAAGTAAAATGACAAGTATATAAAAGCAACAAACAACTAACAATTAAAGTGAGATAACTAGAAATATCAATCAAGTATTACCTAACTAGCAAGCATGCATCAAGATAACTACAACTAAAAGCATATATGAATAAGAGATATGAAATTAGAATGAGAAAACTAATAAATCAAAACTAGTAGAAGTGAATGACAATCAATCAATTCTTGGCTAGGGGAGAGAATTGAAATTCCTATCCTTATTGTCATCATCAAATGATGGAAATTGCCTATTACTTTCACTTAGTTATCCTCTAACAAATGAAGGAAAGTCAAGTGAATACAATTAACTTGAGTTCACAAGTCCTAATCAACTCCTAATGAGAGACTAGATTTAGTGAGGTTCAAGCCAACTAGTAATTTTCAATTACCCATCCACATTAGGAATTGACAATTCAAGAGTTTCCAATACTCAACCCCAAAGCCAAGAATAGAAATCTACTCTATAGTCATAAGATGCATTTTCACAAACACCTTGTGTGCACTAAAAGAAAACAGGAAAAACTTAATGCATTAATAGAAATTAATTCCAACAAAATCCAAATTCAAAACTCAAAATAACTAATATTGCAAAGGTGTTAAGTAAAATTAAATAGTAGAAACTACAATTAAAGCTACACGAACTGAAATTAAAAAGGATCTAATCTAAGGATTTAAGTAAAAATGAGCAAGAAACACAAAAACCTTGAAAGAAGTGAGAGTCTCTCTCTCTAGAAAACAAAGAACAAAAAGTAGCTAAAATTAAGTCTAATGTGTGTATGCTTGTTTGCCTCATTTCCTCTTCCAATTCTTGGGCTTTTCCCATTGAGAATCAAGTTGGATTTGGGCCTGGAGCCTCTCAGAATTCTTCAGCCATGTTTTCTATAAATGAGTCACGTGCTGAACGTCACGCGTACGTGGGTCATGCACGTGCGTCTCTGAACTCTTCACAAGTCACGCGTACATGGAAGATCATGCGTATGTGTCAGTTGAACTTCGCAATTATCACTCGTACGCGGAAGCCACGCGTACGCATCAGTTGACTGCTGCACTTGGTACCAACTTCTCAATTCTTCTATTTCTTGAGTTCCTTCCACTTTTGCATGCTTTCTTTCCATTCTCTAAGCCATTCATGCACTATAAATCCTAAAATCACTTAACAAATGCATCACGTCATGAAATTGGGATAGAAGAGGATTAAGAATTAGCATTTTTAAGGCCTAAGATGCATGTTTTGAACTCTGAAGCATAATTTGGAAGGAATCATAAAAGCATCCAATTTACATGAATAAGTGTGGAAAAAGTTGACAAAATCCACTCAATTTAATCCAAAATAAACCATAAAATTGTGGTTTATCAGTCGCACCAAGTAATAAATTCACGGTGAGTGAGTGTCGAACCTACAAGGATTAAGGAATTAAGTAAGCAATGATGATTGAATATTCTAGTCAGGCAATTCATATTTTGATTAGGAAAAATTGATAGTAGAAACATGAAACTTAAGGACTTAAGCAATAAGTAAATGGAAGCAATAAATGACTTGAAAATAAAGAGCATAAATGTAAATTGATGGGAATTTAAATTACTAGAATGTAAATACTGGAAAAGTAAATTGTAAGAAAAGTAAATTGCAAGAATGTAAAGAAAGCGATGTAAATGAACATTAATTGAAAGTAATTAATAAAAAAAGCGAATAAAAGAATAAGGAAATATCATTGGGGTATAGAGATATTGAATTCTCTGGATCAAATAGCCTTTTATCTCCACTTCAACCATGCAATCATTAATCTCTTAGCAAATCATAAGTGATTAAATTCCAATTCCTTGGTAATTCAATCTCTATTAACTTGATCAGTTGCCAATATCTTGATCTAATTGTTCATGAAAAGAGATAAAGATTGGCCTTTGGTTTAGCGCCACACAATTTCATGAATCAAGTTATAGGTTGATTACATGTCACATATCAATCCCAAATCCAAATTTACAAAATTAGGAGAAAGAACTTCTAGCTCAATTCCTATGATCCCTCTCTCAAGTTTTCATAGGATTCAAATAAGATTCAAATCATCTCTCAATAAATTTGAATCCTTGGAATGAAGAACGAAGATTCTTTCTAAAGATGCAAAAGAGAGATAAATTGAATATGAAGAGTAAACCACAATTGATTTATTAAATTCAATAGAGCTCTTTTCCCCCAATGATAAGGGAATTAGCCACTCATGGCTTACAAAATGTAAAAGGTAAGAAGAGGAGAAAAGTGGAAGAAGAGAGCTCAGAGAGCTAGATGCCCCCCAAAGTTCCCTTTCATCCTCTACTTATATCCTATATAAATTACAAATTCAAATGAAATTCAAATCATATTAAATTTAAATTGAAATTGAATCATTGGGCTTGATCCACTCTTCTGATCCTTGGAGAATTTGAGGAAATCAATGAGGGGAAATTGAAGTCTAGAAGGTTGGATGTGGAATGTCGCACTTTGCTTCTCAAAACTAGCCCAAATTAGCCTCTTCTTGCTTGTCGTGGCACGCCATGTGATTCATGTGAGATGCTTGCAACTTTCATTCAATTCATGGCCCGAATTGTGCTTTTATTTTTCTTCAGCATGGGATGTCACAAAACTGGTGTGTGACGTCGAATGGGGGTCATGCGTATGCATGCCATTGCTAAATCACCACTCGTGAGTATGCATGGGGGCATGTGTATGTATGTTTTTACTTATTTGAACAATTATGTGTACGCATGAGGGCATGCATATGCACAGATGCCGTGGGACACCGGCACTTTCATGTTGGATGGCAAAGCTTTTAGGCCCAAATTTAGAGTTTAAAAAAGTGTATCCTAAGCCTTCAAAGAGTGTCCTTAGCTTCCTTCTTTGTTCTTTTGATCCGTATTTCATTTTCTACATTTATCAAAGCAAAAAATAACTCCAAAAATCATTGATTAAGGTATCCAAAGTCTCAATTAAAGTAAGGAAGGTCTCTATCTTGATTTTAAGGATAGAAATGTTAAGAACATGGATTAAAAGCATAAAATTCCTAATAAAAATACTAAATCACTACCACTATTTAAAGAAATAACAACTAAAAACTAATAAAGATGCGCATGCATCACAACACCAAACTTAAAATCTTTCTTTTCCTGAAGCAAGAAAAGAATTTTGAACAAAGGTTTCTCTTGATTGGACTGGGTTGAAGAAATTCTTGTGATGCCTTAGTGAGTGAAGTGACTAAGTGACAGTGGGGATAACTCCAAATTGTATGCTCATGTAAAAATTCTAGTGCTTATTAGTCCTTACATTTGGAAGTTTTAGAGCATAGAAATTCCATCCAGATGATATTATAGAAGTCTCTTTATAGATTGTCCCCATGAAGCAACATTTATTTTCTTGCATTTTTGTTTTCTTTTCTCATTACTTTCTTTTTACACTTTGGCCTTGATTCTAAATGTTCTATCTCAAAGCGGCTTTTAAGATAAGATTTCAATCAATACTCCCAAACCAAATGGTTTAAGGTATTAGGTGTTTAAGCACCCCTTAGGATTTACCTGCTCAAGCCTCTCTCTTTGGCACACATCCACCATAAGCATTTAACTAGGACAACAACTTTTTAGTTCTTGTTTTAATCTTAATCTTCCTAGTAATTGTTAATGCTCAGAGCCTTGGGCCTTATTCTATGTATTTTTCTTTTTCTTTTGTTTTGTTGTTGCTTTTTGTTGTATAGATTTTTGAGAACCTTCATAATACTTCTCTAAACTTGATTCTATATCTTAGAGCTCTTATGCAAGTTTTCACAAATTTGGCAACTCGCGGGCAAGGTTGGACACGTACACGGAGAGATAATAAGGTTGACAAACCAGCCGATAACCATGACAAGTTCATGGCGGCGATGACCAATTTTTCCAATTCTATGCAAGCGTATGCGGCTGCTACTACAGAACCTATGGAGAGGTTGGCGCAACCAGCTAGAAATGGAAACAGAGAAGGGACTGAAAACAACTTAAGAGGTGTTTCGATGAATTTAGCTGCTTTCTTAAAGGTTATTGATGCGTGGAAATTTTCACAACACAAATTCTTTCGGCAAGTGTACCGAATCGTCAAGTAATAACTCACTGTAGAGTGAGGTCGATCCCACAGAGATTGATGGATTAAGCAACTTTAGTTAGGTGATTTATCTATTTAAGCTAATATTTGATTGTTTTGTGTAATTGAACGAACAAAATGTTGATCCACAAAGAAAGGAAAACAACAGAATGTAAATTACTGGAAATTAAAGTGTTGAAAGTAAATTGCGAAAAGTAAATGGCGGAAGCTTAAATGGCAAGAAACTAAAAGAGCTGAAACTTAAATAGCAAGAAAGTAAACGCAAGAATGCAAACGATGATTAAAAGTAAATTGCATGAAATGTAAATGGGCTTTGGGTATCAAAGAAAGCAAGAAATTCAAAGCAATTAAAGTGAAGAATAACAATGAGAAAGATTCATTAGGGATTGGAGATATCATAATCCATCATGAATCAATGGGTCTCAACTTTATTCTCAATCATATGAAGTAGATCTATGGCAGATTCTAATTAATTGAGTCCCAATTCCTTGGCAACCCAATTTTTCTTAACACAATCAATTTGCCAATTCATTGATCTAATTGTCGTGAGAAGAGGTTAAGTTCAATTCTCTTATCCATGAGCCACACAAATTCTTAAAATCTCAATTCAAACCCGGAATGTATTGATCAAGAGAGTTGTGAGAGAAAGAGCTTCAAACTAATTTCTATGATTCCCCTTCCGAGGCTCACATACAAATTCAATGGATCTAAACTCCCTTCTGGTAGTGAATAGATCAATTGAGAAGAAGAAGAATTTCATTCA
Organism: Arachis hypogaea; assembly: GCF_003086295.3. NCBI lineage: Eukaryota > Viridiplantae > Streptophyta > Magnoliopsida > Fabales > Fabaceae > Arachis > Arachis hypogaea. The sequence goes on from NC_092052.1 coordinate 79,635,628, forward strand.
TTCATTTGAATTACAATAGAGCTCTGATAAACCCCATTTTTAGGGTTTATCTTGTATAGATTTTGAGAGTTTTATCAATGGTCTTTCACACTTATTCATATAAAAATGCATGATTTTGTGTTCCTTTCCCAATTTTTCCTCATGAATGAAAACATGCCTCTTTTGCATTAAATTAGATATATCTTAGTCCTCCTCTATTACCATTCAATGTCGTGATCCATGTGTTAAGTGATTTCAGAGCTTATAGGGCAATGACGGCTTGGAGGAAAGGATGGGAGCATGCATAAAGGGAAGGAGCATGGGAATTGGAGCTTTGGAATTTTGAGCAGCGATACGTACGCGCACATGGCGCGTACGCATGGATGTGCGCCATCAAGATCAGTGCGAAGGAGCCAAAGCCAGGAGCTGGCATATTTGTGCGGCTGAGCCAGAACCACATGGACGCGCTCGCGTGCTTCACACCTGCACATGGATCACAAAAGCCCCAGGGACGCGTATGCGTGCTGTGCGTGTACGCATCGATGGCTGCACGTGATTTTTAAAGACAAAATGTGACCAGCGACTTCAGGGCAGTTACAGACCCTGTTTGGGGCAGAGTTCTGACGGGAAAAGTATAAGAAGACCAAGGATTGAAGGGCTTGGGATCCATGCACTCATTCTTACACATTTTCTAGATATTTTTCATTAATTAGTTACATTTTATAGAGAGAGAAACTCCAACTTCTCTCTAGGATTTTGCTCTCTCCATTTCAATTTCTCTTGGATTACTTTGGTGAGATCAATTGCTAATTCACTCTTACTTTGCTTCAAGTTGTGGATCTTCTTCTCCTAATCTCAATTAGTGTTCTAGTTGTTCAATTCACTCCAGATCTTGGATTTGAACTTTGTTACTTTGATTTGGGTTAATCAATTGAGGTATTTTCATTTTCATTGATTTCAATTGTTTGATTGTTGATGGTTGCTTGAGATAGATAGCTTGAATTCAATTCCTTTTTCTCAATTTCATAATGTCTCTTATGCTTGCTCACCAATTGTTTGAGGAAATGACAATCCTAGCCATGGAGTAGAATTCTCTTACTTGGCTTAGGGGGTTGAGCTATTGGAGACACTTGAATAGTTAATATCAATCGTTGATTACCAATTGAGAATTGCTAATTGACTTGGAGGGCATTAAAGCTAGACTTCCCTAGGGTTAGGCTAGGACTTGTGACACAGGTTAGTTACTTTCACTTGACTTTTCTCCATGATTAGAGGTTGACTAAGTGAAGCAATGATTAATTGTTATCACAATTGAAGGAAGCTATAATGATGGAACTTCCAATGCTCACCCTTAGCCAAGGCTTTTATCTTGATTGCTTGTTGTTCACTTTTTGTTAGCTCGAATTCTTACACCAATCTCTCAAAACCACAAAAGACTTCCTAATCAATAATGTGCATTCTAAGGCAATTTCTAGGGAGGACAACTCGTGACTAATACTATCGGTTATAGATTTTAGGATTGTTTGATGTGGAATTTGCGTGTCGGTTATATTATACTCACGATTGGTCATATTGCTAATTTCTATACCGGCATAAAAATCTCATCATCAAGCTCCTCCCCCTAATGATGTGGGATTTAGTTCACCATTTCTCGGCAAATTCAAAGAGAAAAGAAAAGTACAAGAAAGTAAAACTAAGTACAAAAGGAAGAAAATGATTCAGAGTTTCCCAATTAGGGTCCCCCTGCTTCCCAGCCTTCCTTTGAGTTCAAAAACTCTCCTATATATACACTTGTCAAATCAGTCTTCAAGTAATCGTATGTGGGCTTTGGCCTTTGTTGAAGGAAGTTAGGAGTGGCTTTCTCTAAAGTTAACACTGGCGTTAGTTCACTAACGTTCTCATGAGTGCCCTTGGACTGGCGTTAATACTGTCGTTAGTGCACTAACGGTGCCACTAACGTTAGCACACTAACGGAGCCACTAACGTTAGCACACTAATGGAGCCATCAATGTTCTGCTTGTTGTGCGTACGCACACTAGCAAATTTTCCTCTTGTGCGTACGCACACTAGTCAAATTTTCCAGCTCCAACTTATGAAATTTTCGAAGTCATTAGTGTGCTAACTTGCGGTAACGTTAGCACACTAACATTGGCACCTCTTTTTAGTTGTAACGTTAGTGAGCCAACTTAGGCCACTAACGTTGCTTCCTTCTCCCTTGAATCACGTTAGTGAGCCAACTTTGGCCACTAACGTTGCCTTTCATTCTTGATGCAATGTTAGTACTGGCGTTAGTGTGATAACTTGGCCACTAATGCCAGCTCTCCTTTCTTGAGCCAACGTTAACCATAGCGTTAGTGGGCTAACTTTGGCCACTACCTCTATACCCTCTGCTTCTTCTCTGCCTTTCCTTTGCTTCCCCTTACCTATCATCAACCAAACAAATGCGTCAAATCTTTGCCATAATCACAAGATAATGCATCATTCATTGTATCAAGTAATTCTTGCATCAATCTCATGAAAATGTTTATAATTCACAATGTTTGATTGAATCAAGACATGCATACATTACTCATCCAAATGCTTGCTTATTTCCTAAGGAAGTGCATGAAACCAAGTAACAACTAATGAAAATGGCTTGTGAAACTAGCCAAAGATGCCTAGGCATCATAACACCAAACTTAAAACTTGCTTGTCCCAAGCAAGCAGTAAAGCATAAGAAAAATGAATGAAAACAGATAGAGATATAAGCCCTTATTGGAAGATATTCAATCTTGGTTCATGGGGTTTCATGCATGATATCTTTGTAGTTCATGAACTTATTGGTTTCCAGGTTACAACATCCCCTTAAATACTCACTCTGGTTCTTCTATAAAATCTTTTTATTCTTTGATCCTTGGTTTGAACTTGTTGCTTTTCTTTTTCTTGCTATAGGCTTATTCTTTTTATTGAAGCTTAGTGTTCTGTGTTGAGGCAGCTCTTTATGATAAGCTTTCAGTCAACACTCCCAACCTAGTTGGTTCAAGGTGTTGGGTGTCAAAGCACCCCTCAGGACTTACTAACTCAAGCCTTTCCTCAACACATACATACCACAGGAACTTAACTTGCAATCAAATCCTTGAGACATTGATGCCCAGCACCTCTTTGGGTCACTAAATGCTTTGTAGTAAGGTTGCTCTTGATAATCTCAGGTTAGTTAACCCAAGTTATCAAGTGATGAAGCACTCCTTATAACCTAATCATCCAAGCATATCCTAGTACAAAAGTGCTACAGGCATATATCTTTAGGGTCAAGCTATTGGTGCCTAGCTTATTCATTTTTCTTCCTTCTTTATTAGCCAACATTAGTGCTGGCATTAGTGGGCTAACTTGGCCACAAATGCCAGCTTCTTTCTCTCTTTTTGCAAGGATCATTTTGTTCACTAAGGTTTCATACAATGCACCCTAAGTTTGTACTTAAGGGACACTCTACCCTTCAACTTTAACTTACTAAGTTTTCAAGCATGCACCACCACATAACCTTAGGATTTTTATTTTATCTTTCACCATATTGGACCTTCTACTCTTTCTCAGTTTCATAACATTCTCTTTTATTAAAGCATAAGAAACAAAGCACACAATTCAAGAGAGATGAAATGATGTAAGCACTTAAACTAGCAAGCCAAAATAGCATAAAAGAAGATGAACATAATGCAAAGGGTCATGAACACAGGGTACAATTACACTTCCAATTAAAGCACTTCTAACTAGGAACGGTTAAGTAACAATACAACCTCTTGGTTTTTTCTTGCTTCCTCCTTGTCATCATCATCCATAGCTTTTATATTGTTCTTTATCTTATTGGATGATGGTGCATAGTCCCTCCAAGAGATTGAATGACTTCCTACAAAGATATTAGAACTTGCTTGTTCCCCAAGAACTTGAGAAATGGTTAGCATGGATGTATGTTTGTAAGCTTCTGAACTTATTTTAGTGTATGAACACCAAACTTAGTTCCTTGCCAACTTTTATTATGCAACAATTTGACTACATACATAAAACATTATGTGCTTTTATTAAGAAAGCAAATTATGAACTAGAAAGTCAACAACAATTAAGTGGTTTCCATGATTGTTTGGAGTTAATGACCAATCATGGTATTTGGAGGGTTGTGGTATATTTCAATGAAATTTGTGGTGGAACACCAAACTTAGCATCACACATTTACCCTTGAATTGTTTACTTATTACCTTACTTTGGTGTGCAACACCAAACTTAACTCCTTGCAATGCAGGAAAATTTACTTAATTCTCTTATTGAAAAAGTAAAAGAAAAGACTTAAGAAAGTTACCTCTGGTTGGGTTGTCTCCCAACAAGTGCTTCTTTATCGTCATTAGCTTGACGTCCCTCATTCTTGTTCAACTCAACTCATGGATGCTCTCCTGCTTGTTCCAAGATCCTCTTAGGTAGTGTTTCACCCTGTGCCCATTCACCGTGAATGTATCCTTTGTAGCTTCTTTCAGAAGTTCAAGATTTTTATGTAGGGAAACCTTGGTCACCAGATAAGGGCCAGTCCATTTGGACTTGAGTTTGCTAGGGAAAATCTTGAGCCTGGAATTATACAATAGCACTTACTGCCCTGGCTCAAATTCGCTTCTTGAAATTTTCTTGTCATGCCATCTGTTGTCCTTCTCCTTATATATCTTAGCACTCTCATAAGCTTTTAGTCTGAATTTATCCAATTCATTAAGTTGCAGTAACCTTTTCTCTCCGGCTGCTTAAGAATTAAGATTGAGGAGCTCAGTGGCCCAGAAAGCCTTGTGCTCGAGCTCCACAAGGAGGTGGCAGGATTTGCCATAGATTAGCTGAAATGGTGACCTCTCGATTGGGGTTTTGAATGCAGTTCTATATTCCCACAGGGAATCATCCAACTTTCTTGCCCAGTCTTTTCTTGTGACTCCAACCGTCTTCTCTAGGATTCTTTTTAGCTCTCTGTTTGGCAATTCAGCCTGGCCATTAGTATGAGGATGGTATGGTGTGGCCACTTTGTGAGTTACTCCATATCTGTGGAGCAGCTTATCCATCTGTTTGTTACAAAAGTGACTGCCACCATCACTAATGAGGCCTTTAGGCACTCCTAATCTGGTGAAGATATGCTTCCTGAGAAACTAGAGAACAATGTTTCCACCACATGTGGTTGTTGCTATGGCTTCCACCCATTTGGAGACGTATTCTACTACCATCAATATATACTTGAATGAGTGCGATGGTAGAAAGGGTCCCATGAAATCTACTCCCCAAAGGTCAAACAATTCTACTTCTAATATTAAATTCTGGGGTAGTTTGTTTCTCCTTGTTAGGGCCCCTGCTCTTTGGCATTCATTGCACTGGGTTACAAACTCCCTGGCATCTTTGAATATGGATGGCCAATAGAAGCCACTCTGAAGAACTTTGGTAGCTATTCTTTCGGCCCCAAATTGTCCACCATAATCTGAACTATGGCAGTGCCAAAGGATCTTTCTCATCTCACTTTCTAGCACACACCTTCTAATCATCCCATTAGGACATCTCTTGAATAGAAAAGGTTCATCCCACAAGAATTTCTTGGATTCAGTGAGCAACTTCTTCACTTATTGCCTGGTGAAATCTTGAGAAATCCTTCTTTCCACCTTGTAGTTTGCAATATTAGCAAAACAAGGTGCTTGTTGGACTTGAAATAGATGCTCATCTAGAAATTTCTCATTCACTGGTTGTGGTGCTTCTTGGTTGATCTCTTGTGGTAACCTTGACAGATGATTTGTAACTTGGTTCTCACTTCCTTTCCTATCCCTTACTTCGATGTCAAACTCTTGTAGCAACAGCACCCACCTAATAAGCCTTGGCTTAGCATCCTGTTTAGACATGAGATACTTGAGAGCTGCATGGTCAGTATATACTACAACTTTTGAACCAATCAAGTATTTCATGAATCTATCAAATGCATATACAATTGCCAATAGTTCTTTTTCGGTGGTGGGGCAATTTTTCTGTGTCTCATTTTAACACTTTATTTGCATAGTATATGACATGATGCAATTTATCCTTCCTTTGTCCTAATACAGCACCAATTGCAAAGTCGCTTGCATCACACATAAGTTCAAAGGGAAGTCCGCAGTCTGGGGTGTGATAATTGGTGCCGTAGTGAGTTTAGTTTTCAAAGTTTCGAAAGCATGCTTGCAGTTATCATCAAAGATAAAAGGATTGTCAACCACTAGCAAGTTACTTAGTGGTTTTGCTATCTTTGAGAAATCTTTGATGAATCTCTTGTAAAATCTAGCATGCCCAAGAAAACTTCTCACTGCTTTCACATTGATTGGTATAGGAAGCTTTTCTATGATCTCTATTTTAGCCTTGTCAACTTCTATATCTTTGCTTGAAACTTTATGCCCAAGAACAATGCCTTCTGGTACCATGAAATGACATTTTTTTCAATTCAAGACTAAGTTTGTTTCTTGGCATCTTTTCAAGACAAGAGTTAGATGATGTAAATAAGTGTCAAAAAAGTTACCAAAAATAGAAAAATCATCCATAAAAACCTCTAAGAATTTCTCTACCATGTCAGAGAGTATGGAAAGCATACACCTTTGAAAGATTGCTGGGGCATTGCACAGCCCAAAGGGCATTTTTCTGTAGTCAAAGACTCCAAAGAGACAAGTGAAAGAGGTCTTTTCTTGGTCCTTGGGATCTACCACTATCTGATTGTACCCAGAGTACCCATCCAAAAAGTAATAGTAGGCATGGCCAGCTAATCTTTCTAGCATCTAATCAATAAAGGGGAGAGGGAAGTGGTCCTTCCTTGTAGCATCATTCAATCTTCTGTAGTAAATGCACATTCTCCACCCAATCACTGTCCTTGTAGGGATGAGCTCATTCCTTTCATTAAAGATGACAATCATGCCTCCCTTCTTTGGTACCACCTGGACTGGACTCACCCAAGGGGTGTCAGAGATGGGGTATATGATTCCAGCATTCCATAACTTCGTTACCTCCTTTTGAACTATCTCTTTCATGGTTGGATTGAGCCTCTTTTGAGGTTACACCACTGGCCTTGAGTCCTTTTCTAGCAAGATTTTATGCATGCAAATAGTAGGGTTTATACCCTTGATGTCATCAATTGTCCACCCTAGAGCAGTTTTATGAGTTTTTAACACCTGAAGCATCTTTGTTTCGTCTTGTGTACTCAAAGAGGAGTTGATGATTACTGGAAATGTTTTCTCCCCACCAAGGAATGCATATTTGAGATGAGGTGGCAGAGATTTCAGTTCTAACTTTGGTGTTTCCTCTTTCTTTCCTTCAAGTGAATTTTTGGTTACTTGCTCCTCTTTGGCATCTTTATCTTGAATCCTTTGAACTTCTTCCTCTTGTTCTTCAAGATGGCTTGTCTCCAGTACTTCTTCCACCAAGGTTTCTATCATATCCACCCTTATATAGTTCTCTTCACATTGGGGTATTGCATTGCCTTAAAGACGTTGATGATCATTTGCTCATTATGTACCCTGAGAAATATTTCACCTTTTTCTACATCAATGATGGCTCTTGTTGTGGCTAAGAAAGGTCGCCACAAGATAATTGAGTTGTGTCCGTCTTCTTCCATGTCTAGGATTACAAAGTCAGCAAGGAAGATGAACTCTCCAACCTTCACCAATAAGTTTTCTACAACTCTATTCGGTATCTTGAGTGATCTATCAGCCATTTGAAGTGACATTCTGGTAGGTTTAACTTTCTCTATTGACAGCTTTTTTATCATGGAGAGAGGCATCAGATTTATACTGGCACCCAGGTCACAGAGAGCTCTTTCTAATGTTATATTTCCTATGGTACATGATATGAGAAAACTCCCTAGGTCCTTGAGTTTTAGTGGAATACCTCTTTTAATTACAGAATTGCATTTCTGGGTGAGGATCACAGTTTTCTTTTCTTTCCAGCTCCTTTTCTTATTGATGGGTTCCTTGAGAAACTTTGCATAGAGTGGCATTTTTTCTAAGGCTTTAGCTAGTGGAATGCTAATCTCCAATTTCTTGAAAATCTTCAAGAACTTAGGGAATTATTGATCCTTCATCTCCTTGTGCAATCTCTGAGGGTAAGGTAGTGGAGGGACATATGGCTTCACCTCCTCTTTCTGTTCTTGTGTTTGTGTCTCTGAGACTTGCTTGCCTTTCCTTGGAGCTTGTGGTTCATCATCCTTCTTGAGATCCACCTTATCATTCTCTTTAACTTCTGTCTCTTCCTTGTTGTCAACCTTGTTGTCATTTCCCAATATTTTGCCACTCCTAAGTTGTATGGCCTTGCACTCCTCTTTTAGGTTAGGGATGGTGTCACTTGGGAAAGCATTGATTGATCTCTCAACAGGTTGCTTGGAGAGTTACCCTATTTGTCTTTCAAGGTTTCTCATTGATGCTTCATAGTTCTTGCTTGCCATCTCTTGTTTCTACATGGGCTTTTCTATCATCATCTCTAGATTAGAGATTCTTTGAGATTCTTGATGTGGTTGTGGTTGTGGATGAGAAGTTGGTTGTTGATGGAGGTTGGTTGGGGTGTTTGAAGGGTTATTTTGTGGGTAGAATGTGGATGTGGAGACATTATTTTGTGGTTTTCTATATGGATTGTTGTTAGTGGGGTGGTGGTTTTGATTGCTTATGTTGCGAAAGTTATTGGGGTTAGAGTTCCTCTGCCATTGGTTCTGGTTATTTCTCCATCTCAAGTTGGGATGGTTCCTCCATGAGGAGTTGTATGTGTCCCCATGAAAGTCATTTTGAGAAGAACTTGGGTTGTGCATATACTGGACTTGCTCAGGCTACTGCTCATTGTTGTATGCCTCATAGCTTTCTTCATTTTGACCCCATACATTTGGAGGTTGGCTTATTGTGCTAAATGTAGCCAATTGTAGTCCATCCATCCTTTCGGTCATCATTTCCATCTGCTGCTGAAGTTGTTGATGCATTAGCTTGTTCTGGGCTAGGATAGCATCCACACCCTCAAGCTCATAGACACCTCTATTTGGAGTTACTTGTCTCTCCGAGGAGTAAAAGTACTGATTGTTGGCCACCATATCTATGAGATCATGTGCCTCCTGTGGAGTTTTCATCATTTGAAGTGACCCTCCTGAAAAGTAATCTAATGCCTTTCTTGCTTTCATGGAGAGGCCTTCATAGAAGTTCTGGAGCTTCACCCACTCACTAAACATATCTGGAGGACATCTTCTGATTAGTGCCTTTTAAATTTGGTGTCTCTTAGTTGTTTTTCTTTCTCTTTAAAATTCGAAAAATTTAAAAAATATATATATAAATATATTTCTTTTATCTTTATTTAAATTTTTGAATATCCTAACTATCTTTTCTTATGTTGATTTAAAAATTTTAAGTTTGGTGTCCTTCTTGTTTGTAAAGTTTAAATTTTAATTTCAAATATTATCTTTTTAAATCCTTTTCAATTCTTTATCTTATCTTTGTTTATCTTACTTTAAATTTCATGAATATTATTTTATCTTTTTTCAATTTCAAATTTCAAAATTGAATCTTTTCAATTTTCAAAATTTTTTCTTCAAATCTTTCCTATCTTATTTCCTTTTTAAATGTAAAATTTTTGAATTCCAATTCTTTACTTTCTTTTAAAATTTAATTTCAAAATCAAATCTTTTATTTTCAATTCTTGGTGGTTAGTTAGTTACTTGTTTTACCTTATTCTCTTTCTATTTCCTTTATCTTTCTTCTTTTTCAAAACTTCCTAACTACTTTCTCTCTCCCCTATTTTCGAAAACCACAATTAATTTTCAATTCTTCTTAATCAATTAGTTATCTTATCTTCTAATTTCTTTCCTTCTTTTAAAGTTATTCAAATAAATAAAATAAAAACAAAAATATTTTAATTCTAGTTTCTCTTTTTACTTCTAATATTCGAACAACCAAGAGACCAAGCAAAGAGGTGGTTGAACAACCAGCCCAAATCTAGTTTGAAAATATGGAAGCAGCTAGTAGACAAGTTTTTGAATCAATACTTCCCTATAAGGAAGTTAACCCAGCTAAGGCTGGACATCCAAGGCTTGAAACAAGAGAATAATGAATCTCTTCATGATGCTTAGGAGAGATACAGAATGATGCTACGAAAATGCCTCACTAAAATATTTTCAGAATGGACGCAATTAGACATCTTCTATTATAGACTCACAGACGTGGCTAGGATGTCTCTAGATCACTCTGCTAGTTGTTCTATACACATGAGGAAAAAAATTGAAGAGGCTCACGTACTCTTTGAGACAGTTGCCACTGACCAACATCTGTACTCAGTTGGTGAGACTTCTATGAAAGGAGAGGTTAAAGCAGTATCTACTGAATCTAACCCTCCAGAATAAAATGGCCCATTGACTCAATAACTACACGCCCTTACACAGTAGTTGTTGGGATTGCAAGAGGCTTTGCAAGAAACTTAGGCTTCCAACAGGAATATAGAGACACAGCTGAGTCAAACTAGGCAGTAATTGTCTAAACAGATAAAAGAAGAGTGTCAAGCTATCCAACTGAGGAATGGGAAAACCTTGAACACCCAGTCTCAAGACAATAGGAGACAAGGGGAGGAAAAATTGACAGAGGATAAACAGACTGTAGCCCAAGGGAACTCTGAGGGTGTTGAATGCCCAGGAAGGGGTTCCATTGGCATTCAATGCTCAGAAGGGAGTGCTCCTGGCGTTGAACGCCCAAGCAGGGGTTATCAGACATATACAAGTGTTGAGAACACCCCTCATAAACAACCTAGTAACCCCTCTTCAAGCACTGTAAACACTCAGCCTATATCAACTAGAGTTGATGAGTACAAGACCAAAAAGCCATTTCCCCAGAAGCTCCATCAAGCAAAAAAGATAAACTATTTGCCCGCTTTGCAGACTATCATAAGACATTAGCGATCAAGATCCCCTTTGCAAAGGCTCTTGAACAGATATCCTCCTATGCTAAGTTTATGAAGGACATCTTAAGTCATAAAAAGGATTGGAGAGAGGTAGAAACAGTCTTCCTCACTGAAGAATACAGTGTAGTAATCTAGAAGAGCTTACGAGAGAAGCTTCAGGATCCTGGGAGCTTTATGATACCGGCACCCTACGAGATGCATGAACAAGGATAGCCCTATGTGATCTTGGAGCAAGCATTAACTTGATGCCTGCATCATTAATAAAGAAGCTCTGTTTGACTCGAGAAGTCAAGCCAACCCGCATATGCCTTCAGCTTGATGATAGCTCTGTCAAATTTTCATCAGGAGTGGTGGAAGACATGATTGTTAGGGTTGGACCATTTGCTTTCCCCCCCAGACTTTGTGGTATTGGAGATGGACGGGTGATGAGCGGATATTTCATACGCTTTTGGGGGTATTTTTATATAGTTTTTAGTAGGATCTAGCTACTTTTTAGTGTATTTTTATTAGTTTTATGCAAAAATCACATTTCTGGACTTTATTATGAGTTTGTGTGTTTTTCTATGATTTCAGGTATTTTCTGGCTGAAATTGAGGGACCTGAGCAAAAATCTAATTCAGAGGCTGAAAAAGTGCTGCAGATGCTGTTGGATTCTGACCTCCCTGCACTCGAAATGAATTTTTTGGAGCTACAGAAGCCCAATTGGCGTCCTCTCAATTGTGTTGGAAAGTAGACATCCAGGGCTTTCCAGCAATAGATAATAGTCCATACTTTGCCCAAGTTTTGATGATGCAAATTGGTGTTTAACGCCAAGTCTTTACCCTATTCTTGCGTTAAACGCCAGAAACAGGTTGCAAACCAGAGTTAAACGCCAGAAACAGGCTACAACCTGGTGTTTAACTCCAAAAAAAGTCTCTACACAAGGAAGCTTCAATGCTCAGCCCAAGCACACACCAAGTGGGCCCCGGAAGTGGATTTCTGCATTATCTATCTTAGTCTCCTCAATTTCTGTAAACCTAGGTCACTAGCTTAGTATAAAAACTACTTTAAGAGATTTATTTGGGATCTCATGACATTTTCACATTTTACATTGTATCTCTACAGCATGAGTCTCTAAACTCCATGATTGGGGGTGAGGAGCTCTGCTGTGTCGTGATGAATTAATGCAGTTACTTCTATTTTCTATTCAACACGCTCGTTTCCTTTCTAAGATATTCACTCGTACTGAACCATGAAGAATGTGATGATCCGTGACACTCATCATCATTCTCAACCTATGAACTCATGCCTGACAACCACTTACGTTCTATCTATAATAGCTTGAGTGTATATCTCTTGGGTTCTTAGTTCAGGAGTTTGATTCCTCTCCTGACAACAGAGCGTTCAAATCCATGAATCCAGAATCTTCGTGGTAAAAGCTAGAATCAATGGGCAGCATTCTTGAAATTCGGAACGTCTAAACCTTGTCTGCGGTATTCTGAGTAGGATCTGGGAAGGGATGACTGTGATGAGCTTCAAACTCACAAGTATTGGGCGTAGTGACAGACGCAAAAGGATCAATGGATCTTATTCTAACACGAGCGAGAACCGACAGATGATTAGCCATGTACATGGACCTTTTTCACTGAGAGGACGGATGGTAGCCATTAACAACGGTGATCCACCAACATACATCTTGCCATGGAAGGAGCCTTGCGTGCGTGAAGAAGAAGATAGAAGGAAAGCAGAGGTTCAGAAGACAAAGCATCTCCAAAACCTCAATCTGTTCTCCGTTACTGCATAACAAGTATTATTTATTTTATGTTAATTACTCTTCATAAAACTAACCATTTTTATTATTAATTTCCTGACTAAGAATTACAAAATAACCATAGCTTGATTCAAGCCGACAATCTCCATGGGATCGACCCTTACTCACGTAAGGTATTACTTGGACGACTCATTGCACTTGCTGGTTAGTGGTACGAGTTGTGAAAAGTGTGATTTACAATTCGTTCACCAAGTTTTTGGCACCGTTGCCGGGGATTGTTCGAGTTTGGACAACTGACGGTTTGTTTTGTTGCTTAGATTAGGGAAAAAAAATTATCTTTTTAGTTTAGAGTCACTAAAATTGCGTCTCCTATTATTGTTTTTAGTTGAAATTTTTTTTAAAAAATCCTTATTTTCTCTTTATAATTTTTTCAAAAAATTTTATAAACTAATAATTGAGTTTTTCTGTTTGAGTTTAGTTTCATATTTTAAGTTTGGTGTCAATTGCGTGATTTTATTTTTCTTTCATTTTTTTTTCGAATTATTAGTGCTCAGAATATAAAAATTTTTAAGTTTGGTGTCCTTTGCGTTTCTGTTTTCTTAAAAATTTTTCAAAAGTTGTTCTTAGCGTTCATCGAGATATTCAAAGTTTTCCTGTTTGTTTCCTTTGTTTTGATATAAAAATTTAAGTTTGGTGTCATTTTTACTGTTTTTCTCTTTCTTCATTAAATTCAAAAATATCTTTTCTCTTTATTTTAATTAATTTTCGAATTTTCCTTTAAAAATTCAAATTTTTATTTTAAAACTTTCTATTCTATCTTATCTTAGTTTTAAAATTTTAAAATTCAAAATCTTTTTCAAAAATCATATCCAAAGTTTTTCAAATCTTCTTAATTAAGTAATTATTTTCGGTTTCAAATATATTTTCTCTTGGTTTTTGAAATTTACATTTTAATTTCTAATTATTTTATTTTATCCTATTAATTTTATTTATCTTAATAATTCGGTTTATTCTACTTAAATTAAATAAAAACAAAAATATATTTTGTTTGTAATTCATATCAATTCCATTTTATCCATCATGGACCTGAATAGAAATGAACAGTCTAGAAGGACTCTGGGGTCATATGCTAACCCCATTACTGCTGCATGTTGGAGTAGCATCTGTATACCTCCCATCAAAGCAAGCAGTTTTGAGCTAAATCCCCAGCTCATTCTCATGGTGCAGCAAAATTGCCAGTATTTCGGTCTTCCATAGGAAGAACCTACTGAGTTTCTGGCGCAGTTCTTGCAAATTGATGACACAGTGTGTGACAAAGAGGTAGATCAGAACGTACACAGGCTATTACTATTTCCGTTTGCTATAAAAGATCAAGCTAAGAGGTGGTTAAACAACCAACCTACAGCAAGCATAAGAACATGGAAACAGTTATCAGACAAATTTCTAAATCAATATTTCCCTCCAAAAAGGATGACACAGCTAAGGCTGGACATCCAAGGCTTTAAACAAGAGGATGATGAATCCCTTTATAACGCCTGGGAGAGGTACAGAGGGATGCTGAGGAAATGCCCTTCTGAAATATTTTCAGAGTGGGTGCAACTAGACATCTTCTACTATGGGCTTACAGAAAAAGCTCAGATATCTCTAGAACACTCAGCTGGTGGATCTATACACATGAGAAAGAGTATTGAAGAGGCTCAAGAGCTTATTGATATAGTTGCTAGAAATCAGCATCTGTACATAAGTAATGAGTCCTCCAAGAAAGAAGAAGCTAAGGCAGTATCAACTGACTTTAGTCCTCAGGAACAAGTTGCTGAACTCAATCAGCAACTATCTTCTATAACAAGGCAGTTAGCAGAATTTAAGGAGATGCTACAAGAAACCAAAATTGCTAACAAGGATATGGAATTACAATTGAATCAGACAAAACAGCAGTTATCAAAATAGATAACAGAGGAATGCCAACCAATTTAATTAAGAAGTGGAAAAACGTTAAATACCTCAACTCAAAGCAGCAGAAAGCCAAGAAAAGAACAGCTGACAGAGGATGAGTAACTTGCTACCCAAAATCCCTCTGAGGATAGTAAGAGCTCGGAGAGGAATAAGTCTCGCATTCAAATGCCAGAAAAGAGTGAAAAACTGGAGTTAAACGCCTAATCCATGTCCAGTTCTGGCGTTCAAACGCCAGAAAAGGATAGGAATCTGGCATTAAACACCCAATCCATATCCACTTCTGGCATTCAAATTCCAGCGAGGGATCAGACACCTGCAAGTGCTGATAATAACTCCCTCAAGAAGGCTTTTCAACTTACCTCTGTAGGAAATAAACCTGCAGCAACTAAGGTTGAAGAATATAAAGCCAAAATGCCTTATCCTCAGAAACTTCGCCAAGCGGAATAGGATAAACAATTTGCCCACTTTACAGACTATCTCAGGACTCTTAAAATAAAGATTCTGTTTGCAGAGGCTCTTGAGCAAAAACCCTCTTATGCTAAATTCATGAAAGAGATCTTAAGTCATAATTGAGGAAGTATCAATCTAATCTAACCCCTGCATCCACTATCAGAAAGCTTGGCTTGACTGAAGAGGTCAAACCAACCCGGATATGTCTTTAACTTGCTGATGGCTCCATTAAATATCCGTCAGGCATAATTGAGGACATGATTGTCAAGGTTGGGCCATTTTCCTTTCCCACTGACTTTATAGTGCTGGAAATGGAGGAGCACAAGAGTGAAACTCTCATTCTAGGAAGACCTTTCCTAGCAACTGGACGAACCCTCATTGATGTCTAAAAAGGGGAAGTGACCTTGAGAGTCAATGAGGATCAGTTCAGGCTGAATGCTGTTGAGGCAATGAAGCATCCAGACACATCAAAAGACTGCATGAGTGTTGATATTATTGACTGCCTGGTAGAGGAGATCAACATGGCTAAGAGTCTCGAATCAGAGCTAGAAGACATCTTTAAAGATGTTCAGCCTGATCTGAAGGAATCAGAAGAAATAAAAGAGCCTCTAAAAATTCTTCAGGAAGAAGAGAAACCTCCTAAACCCGAGCTCAAACCACTACCACCATCCCTGAAATATGCATTTCTGGGAAAAGGTGACACTTTTCCGGTGATCATAAGCTCTGCTTTAAATCCACAGGAAGAGAAAGCACTACTTCAAGTGCTAAGGACACACAAGACAGGTCTTGGGTGGTCCATAAGTGATCTTAAGGGCATCAGCCTAGCAAGATGCATGCACAAGATCCTATTGGAGGACGATGCTAAGCCAATGGTTCAACCACAGAGGCGGCTAAATCCAGCCATGAAGGAGGTGGTGCAGCAAGAGGTCACCAAGGTACTGGAGGCTGGGATTATTTATCCTATTTCTGATAGCCCCTGGGTGAGCCTTGTCCAAGTTGTCCCCAAAAAGGGAGGCATGACAGTGGTACATAATGAAAATAATGAACTGATTCCTACAAGAACATTTACAGGGTGGCATATGTGTATTGATTACAGAAGGTTCAATACAGCCACCAGGAAGGATCACTTTCCTTTACCATTCACAGACCAGATGCTAGAGAGACTAGCAGGTCATGAATATTACTGCTTTTTGGATGGCTATTCAGGTTAAAACCAAATTGCAGTAGATCCTCAGGACCAAGAGAAAATAGCATTCACATGTCCTTCTGGAGTGTTTGCCTACAGAAGGATGCCTTTTGGTCTGTGCAATGCACTTGCAACCTTTCAGAGGTGCATGCTCTCTATCTTCTCTGATATGGTAGAGAAATTTTTGGAGGTCTTCATGGATGACTTTTCAGTATTTGGAGACTCATTCAGGTCCTACCTTGACCATTTGGCACTTGTTCTAAAAAGATGCCAAGAGACCAATCTAGTTTTAAACTGGGAAAAATGTCACTTTATGGTGACTGAAGGAATCGTCCTTGGGCATAAAATTTCAAACAAGGGAATAGAGGTAGATCAAGCTAAAGTGGAAGTAATTGAAAAATTACCACCACCTGCCAATGTTAATGCAATCAGAAGCTTTCTGGGGCATGCAGGATTCTATAGGAGGTTTATAAAGGATTTTTCAAAAATTGTAAAACCTCTGAGCAATCTGCTTGCTGCTGACATGCCATTTGTGTTTGACACAGAGTGTCTGCAAGCGTTTGAAACTCTGAAAGCTAAGCTGGTCACAACACTAGTTATTTCTGCACCAGACTAGACACTACCATTCGAACTAATGTGTGATGCCAGTGACCATGCCATTGGTGCAGTACTGGGATAGAGGCATAACAAGCTTCTGCATGTCATTTATTACGCTAGCCGTGATCTAGATGATGTACAAAAAAATTATACAACCACAGAAAAGGAGTTTCTTGCAGTGGTTTATGCCATTGACAAGTTTAGACCATACTTAGTAGGATCAAAAGTGATTGTGTACACTGACCATGCTGCTCTTAAATATCTCATAAAATGGGTGTTGCTTCTGCAAGAGTTTGATATAGAAATAAGAGACAGAAAAGGGACAGAGAACCAAGTAGCTGATTATCTGTCCCGGATAGAACCAGTAGAAGGGGCGTCCTCCCCCTCTATTGAGATTTTTGAAACCTTTCCGGATGAGCAATTGTTTGCCATTTAGGAAACACCATGGTTTGCAGACATTGCAAACTATAAAGCTGTAAGATTCATACCCAAAGAGTACAGCAGGCAACAAACAAAAAAATTAATTACCGATGCAAAGTACTACTTGTGGGATGAACCATATCTCTTTAAGAGATTTGCAGACGGAATAATCTGTAGGTGTGTGCCCAAGGAAGAGGCACAGAAGATCTTATGGCATTGCCATAAATCACAATATGGTGGCCATTTCGGAGGTGAACGAATAGCCACCAAGGTTCTCCAATATGGATTCTACTGGCCTACTCTCTATAGAGACTCCCGAGAGTTCGTACGTAACTGAGACAGTTGCCAGAGAGCTGGTAATCTGCCTCATGGTTACGCCATGCCTCAACAAGGGATCCTGGATATTGAGTTGTTTGATGTATGGGGTATTGCTTTCATGGGGCTTTTCCCACCATCATACTCAAACATGTATATTCTGGTGGCAGTAGACTGTGTATCTAAATGGGTATAAGCAATTGCAACACCGACTAATGATACTAAGACAGTGCTGAAGTTCCTCCAGAAACATATTTTTAGCAGGTTTGGTGTCCCTAGAGCACTAATCAGTGATGGGGCACTCACTTCTGCAATAAACAGCTTTACTCTGCTATGGTCCGATATGGAATTAGCCACAAAGTAGCAACTCCATATCACCCACAGACAAATGGGTAGGCTGAAGTCTCTAATAGAGAACTAAAAAGAATCCTGGAACGGACTGTAATTACGCGTAGAAGGGATTGGGCAAGAAGCTTGGATGAGGCTCTGTGGGCATACAGAACAGCATTCAAGACTCCTACAGGGACCTCTCCATACCAGCTTGTTTATGGTAAGGCCTGTCATTTGCCCGTGGAACTGGAACATAAGGCTTACTGGGCAACCAGATTCCTAAACTTTGATGCCAAATTAGCTGGAGAGAAAAGATTGCTCCAGCTAAATGAGCTAGAGGAATTCAGACTCAATACTTTCGAAAATGCTAAGATTTACAAAGAGAAAGCAAAAAGGTGCCATGATAAGAAACTGTCACCCAGAGTCTTTGAACTAGGACAAAAGGTTCTGTTGTTCAACTCTAGGCTCAGATTATTCCTCGGGAAACTGCAATTCCGGTGGAAAGGACCATATGTGATTACAAGTGTGTCACCATATGGCTATGTGGAGCTTCAAGACATTGATTCTAATAAGAAGTTCATTGTTAATAGACAGAGAATCAAGCATTATCTTGAAGGAAATATTGAGCAAGAATGCTCAAAACTGAGGCTAGATTAAAAGCTCAGTAAGGTCCAACTAAAGACAATAAATAAGCGCTTGCTGGGAGGCATCCCAGCCATTAGCAAAGCTTATTTGTTATTTAAATAATAATTATACGAGTTTAATATAAATAATCTTCAGAGCATAAAGCATAGAAAAGGGGCTCACTGGCACAAAACTGCCAGTAAGGGGAATTGTGGGCGTTAAACGCCCAAAAGAAGCATCTACTGGGTGTTTAACGCCAGAATTACAGTATCCTGGGCATTTAGAAAAATGCCCAGTGACAAAGGATTTCTGGCGTTTAACGCCAGCCAAGGTGCCTGGTTTGGCGTTAAACGCCCAAAACAAGCAACAAATGGGCGTTAAACGCCCAAAACAAGCTACAACTGGGCGTTTAACGCCAGAAGTGTGGAGGGGAGGAAGTTTGTTTTTCACTTCAATTTTTTTCAAATTTTCATATTTCCATCCATGATTTTTTGCATGAAAATGTTATGAATTATCATTTTTCAATTTCAATTTCAAATTAATCTCAAGCCTAAATATCTTTCTTCATTCTTCTGCAACTTCTTTTCAAATCTTTTTCAAAACTCATCTATCTTTTTAAATTCTTTTCAAATCTTTTTCAATACTCATCTATCTTTTTAAATTATTTTCAATTCTTTTTCAAATCATCACACTATCTTTTCAAAAAGTAGACTTATCTTTTTTTCAAATATCTCTCTTATCTTTTCAATTTTAAAACTATATCTTTTGCATATCATAATTATCTTTTTACAAATCATATCTTCTAGCATATTTTTTTTTCAAAAATTTTGAACCCACCCCCTCCTCTTTAAATTCACATTCAGCCACCCCCTCTCCTCCACAAATCGAAGTTGTCTCTCCTTCTATTCCTCTCCTTTCCTTTCTTTTGCTTGAGAACAAGCAAACCTCTAAGTTTGGTGTGCTTTTCGTGATCACTGAGCTAAGACTCACTAAGATCATAGCTCCTAAAGGAAAACAAACCACTTCAAGAGGCAAAAAAGAGAATATTCTAAAACCACTTTGGAATCAAGAGAGGTTCTTAACCAAAGAACATGCAGACCATTACTACAAAATAATTGGTCTAAGATCAGTGATCCCGGAAGTTAAATTCAATCTGAAAGAAGACGAATATCCGGAGATCCAAGAGCAGATTCGAAACAGAGGTTGGGAAATTCTGGCTAATCCTGAGACAAAGGTGGGAAGAAATATGGTTAAGGAATTCAACGCAAATCTGTGGCAAATAGATAAGCAGAGATTAACTGGAGCCGCTTTCTATACCTTTCGAACCTTGGTCAGAGGGAAGATTATGTACTTCCACCAAGATAAAATAAGAGAGTTCTTCAAGCTGCCTCAACTACAAGATGATCCAGAATCCTTTAATAGGAGAATGGTGAGATTTGATAAGCGCTTAGACCAAGTTCTAGAGGAGATATGCATCTCTGGAACCAAGTGGATAACTGTTCCGAGGGTTACCTAAAACTGTAGATCGATCTCGGACGAGATCTTCTATGCTGATTGGAGATGACATGTCCGGTTGGTGGATGACGACCAGAGTGGCTGCATCCAACTTGTTGGACTGATTACGCTGCTGATCCTTTGTCATCGGAGGGTGGGGGTACCTGCAAGGGACTCTGATGCTTAAGTTAGCAAGGGTATTAAGCAGGTTTTTAGTAGAATCAGAGTATGAGTTATACCTGGGTGCTCTAGCGTATTTATAGAGGTGTGATAGTAACCTTTTTAGATAAGATAAGTTAGTTACCTTATCTTATCTTATATTATCTTTGGGTGAGGTCAGCTTATCTTCAAGGGAACCACCTTTCTCTCTATAGGCTTAGGCTGCCTTTAGATTGGGTTGTGTTCCTTCGTTTGGGCCTTCTTGGGCCTCTGTGGCATTTTGTCCGAGCTCTTTAAGAAGAGGTCGGATAGTCTGACCTGAAGGGGTCGGTCAGCTTGTCATTAAACATCCCGGGTCGGACAGCTTGACCCGGGGTATAAATAGTGCCCCTGCTCGAGCTCGGTCTTTCTTTTTTGAGGTCGAGTCCTAGTTTTTAGGACTTCGGTCCTTCTCTGGTGAAGCCAAACTCGAGCATCTTGTTGACTTCATTTTTGTAGCGTTCTCCTTTTTGAATGTGGAACGTTTTCTTTTCCTTTCTTCTAAAAGCGCGCACTTTTGCATTAGCGCTGTAGCCTTGGGAATGTGCGAAGGTTTAATACCCTCATTAATTGATTGTTAATGCTCCGTTTATCTTGGCTCTTTTATTTTGAATTTTGCACTCAAGAAATGGTTTTTTCTTTTTTCTATAACTTCCCCTCTTTTCTTTCTATTTTTCTGTTTCGCCTGAAGCTTGTGTTTCTCCGTGACGCTTTGTCTTGGTCCTTTGTTGTTGCTTTGCTCAGGAGACAGTTTCCAAGCTTTGTTGCTCCGATTTTCGACTTTCTTCAGAATCTTTCTCCAGGTTGGTTCTACTTTCCTGTTTCTTTACTTCTTTCGTCGTTTTGCCTTCGGTTTTTTATAAAGTTTCGATTTTTCTCTTGAAGTGCATTCTTGGAAAATCTGAATCTTTTCGTATCACTGTGCGCATGCTTGTTTACTGTTTGGGGATTTTTCTTGCTTTTGAAATGGTCCCTTTGTATTTTGCTTTTTCTCGAAAGATTGTTCCTTTGATGTTTTCCGTCATGCTGATAGCTTTGCTGATGAATTTCGTAAAAGATAGCGATTTTTTCTGATGGCTCATTTTGGTTTTCTTCGTGTTATTTTGCCTTTCTGGGGAGAATTTATTTCTCTGAAAAAGGTGGCGTCTTTGATGACTTTCTTCTTGATATGTTTTGCTATTTGTTTGCTGATAAGTTGAGACTGTGAATTTGGAAGGTAGCTATTTCAATTCTGTTTGATTTGTAGCTTTCTGGGGATGTTGCGTCTTTGAAAAAGGATTTTTCTCTGTCTTTACTGCGAGTTTTGTTGCGACTTTAGTCTTGTAGGTTCTTTTATCGCTTGTACTGTGCTAGATTATGTTGGCAGAGTTGTTTTGACTTTGTCCGAAATATTTTTAGTAATCCAATCTTTCTTTCTTGTTTGTAGGACTAGTTGTCCATGTCTTCTCGAAAAAATATTGTCGAGGCGTCTTCTAAGGTTCCCGAGGGGATGTCTGATTGGTTGGACTCCCTAGTGTTGCTGTGTGTTTCTTTAGCCAATCCTGAATTTTGCGTAGAGCTTAGAAAACATCACCGTTTCTGCAAGAGTAGAGATCAAGAGAGGAATTATGAATTGGTGGCACCTGACTCCGAGGAGAGGGTTTGCTTCCCTGTTCCGACCCAAGGGGAGCGCCCTTTCTTTTATGCTTACGACTATTTTTTCAGCCAGTTGGACATCACTTTTCCTTTTACTTCCTTTGAGACCGATTTGCTATGGTCATGTAATGTAGCTTCGTCCCAGCTTCATCCGAACTCCTGGGGCTTTATTAAGATTTTTCAGCTTCTTTGCCAAGAATTGGATGTTACCCCCTCTCAAACTCTTTTCCTTTATTTGCTTGTTTTAACTAAGTCCGGGATTTCTTCGAAAAAGAAAGCCTCGTGGGTTTCTTTTAGATCTGCACAGGGACATAAGATTTTTACCATGTATGACGAGTCCTTTAGGGACTTCAAGAATTATTTCTTCAAGGTTCGAGCTGTTGAGGGAACTCGCCCCTTTTTTCTGGAAGTGAGTGATAAGCCATCCTTTCCTCTGTATTGGCAGCAGAATGTAGTAGTATCACGATATACGTGGAAAATGCTCGACGAGATTGAACATGCTTTTGTAACAGTTTTGGAGGACCTTTGGGGGGAACCTCCTTATTTAGATACTAAAAAAAATTCTTGGGGGACCCCTCCTTTTTTTGAACTACATCGTGTATTACTTGATATATATTGCTTCTTGTTTTTACTTTGCTTTCTTCTTTTTTCCTGGTCTGTAAAACTATTGGTTTCTATTTTACAGAGATGGCCAAGAATAATGATGCGATGAAAGCTTTCAAGAAGGCGAGAAAGGCTGCTGCCACTCAGAACATCTCGGCCAAGATGGATGGGGAAGGGTCTTCTCGGGTGACGTCGAAACCGTCCGTGCCGAGCTCTCCCAGCCCAAGGAGAATGATCCCTACTCCTCGAGTCCGTGTAGTGGATCCTCCGCATTCTTCAGCTGCTGCTGCATCTTCTCCTCTGGTCGTTCCACCTTCCAAAAGACCTCGAACTGTTGAACCCTTCAATCTGGATACCCCTGATTTCGACGCTGTTGGGTTTGTCGACCAGCAGATCAGTCCTTATGGTGCCCTTCCTATGGATGATGTATCACTGCTTTACCATTTAGACTTTATAAGTCAGAGTAACATCAAGATGGCACAAATGGGGGCAGCCTTATATCGGACTGCCCAAGATATTGCTCTTCATGCTACGAAGGCCTTTATGGAGGAGGCCAAATTGGAGTTCGATCGGATGAAGGGTTTGAAGGAGGAGCTCGAGGTGAAGGTGACCAAGCTAGAGAAAGAGTTGGAGGGTGGGAAGGCTAGTTCTATTGCCTTGGCGGCTTCTGTAAAGTTGGCTGAAGACACGGCTTTGAGGCACAAGGATAGCTATGTTACGGCCTACAGGGAGGTGATGCATCTCAGGGAGGAGTTGGAGTCTGCCCGGGTTGATTATGCCGAGCTCCAGGGTCATCTTGTAGGCAGCATAAATGCTGCTTATGAGAACCTGAAGGAGCATGTTCAAGTTCTTGCACCTGAGGCCAACCTTACTCTCTTCAGTCTGGACAATGTTGTAAAGGATGGCAAGATTGTCCCTGACGATCCTGATGACGATGATGTTGAACCCCCATGTGCCTGCCGCTAAGACTTCAGCTGGGCCGACTTTTTCGGCTCCTTCGTCCAAGACTGGTCATCCTGAATTGGAACCGGATTGTCAGATCTTGAACAGAGATGACGGGACAGTGGACGCAGTGCCTCTTCAGACTCGCCCTCCTTCACCTCGTGCTGCTGAGAAGACTTTGGATCCTCAATGAATTTTCTAGATGTTTGTGTGTATAGCCAGTTTGTGGGCTTTTTGAACTCTTTATGTTCCGACCTTTGCTACATTCCTGGTTGCTTGTTTAGCAGCTTTCTTTTGAAAAACAAAGTGATTTCCAAGCTCTTGGGGCTAGTTTTGGTAGCCTCTTGAGCTTGTTATTATTATAACTTGTGTTTTTCGTAACATGTTTGTCTGCACTCGTCTCGGTACCTTTCTAGGTGTTTGGAATTTTCATTGTCTGACTTCTATGGCTTGATTTCTTGGCCTGACGTTATTTCTAGTAATTCGCTTTGTTTGGACCTTACTCATGTCTTCATTATGAATTACTTTGTATATCACCAAGGTTTTCAGGAGGCCGATTTCATCATGTTGGTTTTGTCCAAGTTGTTGTTAGTAATCCTCTTTGTTGGACCTTGTTCAGGTCTCATTCAGGGATTACTTTTGTGATCTCTTGTTTTGGGCTGACTTCATCATGTCGGGCCCTTCTGAGTTATTTTTGTAATCCTCTTCCTTGGACCTTGTTCAGGTCTCTTTCAGGGATTACTTATATAACTTTTATGTTTTGGGCCGACTTCGTCATGTCGGGCCCTTCTAAGTTATTTTTGTAATCCTCTTTCTTGGACCTTGTTCAGGTCTCTTTCAGGGATTACTTTTATAACTTTTATGTTTTGGGCCGACTTCGTCATGTCGGGCCCTTCTGAGTTATTTTTGTAATCCTCTTTCTTGGACCTTGTTCAGGTCTCTTTCAGGGATTACTTTTATAACTTTTATGTTTTGGGCTGACTTCGTCATGTCGGGCCCTTCTGAGTTATTTTTGTAATCTTCTTTCTTGGACCTTGTTCAGGTCTCTTTCAGGGATTACTTTTATAACTTTTATGTTTTGGGCCGACTTCGTCATGTCGGGCCCTTCTGAGTTATTTTTGTAATCCTCTTTCTTGGACCTTGTTCAGGTCTCTTTCAGGGATTACTTTTATAACTTTTATGTTTTGAGCCGACTTTGTCATGTCGGGCCCTTCTATGTTATAGTAATCCTCTTTTATAGGGCTGGCCAGACCTCCTTCCAGGGATTTACTTATAACTTTGGTTATTGCGACTGGTCCGACTTCTTAACGTCGGCCAGTCTTTAAGTTATTATTTAGCAATCCATTTTATTAAAACCTCGTCAGGTCCTTTCTCTGGATCACTTTTGATAACTTCTTGCATTATTCTATTTTCCTCTTTGCCGATTTTTAGAAAATGGCTTCAATCCTCGTTTGGTCGACCTTTTGATGAATTTGGTTTTCATCTCTGTTGGTCTTTATCGTGATCGTGCAGTGAATTTGATTTTCACTTTCTGCCGATCTGTTGCTTTATAATCGGACGATGAATATTTCAGATTAATGCGGCTTGAGAATTTGTAGAATATCTAAACATATTTTATTCAAAAGAAAATACAAATATATACATGCGGGAGTTTTTATCCCTTTAAGTCGAATAATTTGTAGGTCTTGGCTTGGTGCCTCATTAAAAAACCTTTTCAGGAAAAAGAGTGCGCCTTATGCTAAGATCCTTTATCATCCCTAACTATAGTACCTTCTTAGGTTGCAGGCGTGCCACGACCTAGGAAGCCCTCGTCCATCGAGTTCGTACAGTCTGTAGTAGCCCTTCCCAAGTACTTCTACGACTCGGTAGGGTCCTTTCCAATTTGCTGCCAACTTTCCTTCTCCAGGTCGAGTTGTTCCGATATCATTTCGGATTAGGATGAGGTCGTTCTCAGCGAAACCTCGTGGCACTACCTTTTGATTATATCTCGAAGCCATTCGACGCTTTAGTGCTTCTTCCCTGATCCGAGCTCTTTCTTGGACTTCCGGAAGTAGGTCGAGTTCTTCCCTTTGAAGTTGGGAGTTGGCTTCTTCATTATAGTGGATCACTTTAGGCGATCCTTCTTCGATTTCTACTGGGATCATTGCCTGCGTTCCGTACGCTAATCGGAAGGGTGATTCCTTTGTGGTGGAATGCGGCGTTGTTCGATATGCCCATAGGACTTGTGGGAGCTCTTCAGCCCAGGATCCCTTTGCGTCCTATAATCTCCATTTTAGTTCGGCCAGTATGACCTTGTTGGCAGCTTCGGCTTGTCCATTGGCTTGGGGATGTTCTACGGAAGTGAACTGGTATTTTATGTTCAAGTCGGCCACTAACTTTCTGAAGCCTGCATCTGTGAATTGGGTGCCATTGTCTGTGGTGATGGAGTATGGAACCCCGAACCTTGTGACAATGTTCCTATATAGGAATTTTTGACTTCTTTGAGCAGTGGCATTGGCTAGGGGTTCTGCCTTGATCCACTTTATGAAATAGTCTACCCCTACTATGAGGAATTTAACTTTTCCCGATCCCTGAGGGAAGGGTCCGAGAGGTCGAGTCCCCATTTTGCGAATGGCCAAGGTGAGGTCACGCTGATGAGCTCCTCTGGCGGGGCGATGTGATAGTTGGCATGTTTCTGACATGGTGGACATGTCTTTATGAACTCTGCGGCCTCCTTTTGTAGAGTTGGCCAATAAAATCCTGCCCGGAGTACTTTTTTGGTAAGTGCTTGCATTCCGAGATGGTTGCCATAAATGCCACTGTGTATTTCTTCTAGAACTTCCCTTGTATTGGAAGTTGGCACACATTTTAACAATGGTATTGAAATCCCTCTTTTGTATAGAGTATTATTTATGATAGTGTAGTATTGTGCCTCCCGTTTTAACCTCTTTGCCTCATTTTCATCTGTGGGGAGTGTTTCTGTTTTGAGGTAGTTAATTATGGGAGTCATCCATCCTTGATCCTGACCTGTTATGGCTAGAATTTTTTCTTCTTCCGAGATTGACAGAAAATGCAGCATTTCTTGGATGAGGCTTCTATTGTTACCCCCTGATTTGGTGCTGGCTAGTTTTGAGAGTGCGTCGGCTCGGGCATTCTGTTCTCGGGGGGTGTGACGGACTTTATATTCTCCGAGTTGTCTGAGTTGTTCCCTGGTTTTGTCCAAATATTTTTCATGGTGGGATCTTTGGCTTGGTAGCTTCCTGCTATTTGTGAAGTGATTACTTGCGAGTCGCTGAAGATGATAAGCTTTTGAGCTCCAACCTCCCTAGCCAGCTTCAAACCAGCTAGTAGTGCCTCATATTCTGCTTGGTTGTTTGAGGCAGGGAACCCAAATTTGAGAGAAATTTCGATTTAGGTTCCTTGGTCACTTTCAATTATCACACCTACGCTGCTTCCAGTTTTATTTGAGGAATCGTCCATGTAGAGACTTCATTCTGTGGGGGGTTCCGGGGTGTCTGTAAATTCTGCGATGAAGTCGGCTAGGTATTGTGATTTGATGGCTGTCTGAGCTTCGTATTGAAGATAAAATTTGGACAACTCGACTGCCCATTGCAAAATTCTGCCTGCTAGGTCTGTTTTCTGCAAAATCCCTTTTATAGGCTGGTTAGTCCGAACCCTAATGGTGTGGGCTTGGAAGTATTGACGAAGTCGTCGAGATGTTAGTATGAGTGCATATGCAAATTTTTCTATTTTTTGGTAGTTTAGCTCGGATCCTTGTAATGATTTACTGATGAAATATATGGGTTATTTCCCCCTGTCGTCTTCTCGAACTAGTGATGAGGCTATTGCCCGACTTTCTATTGCGAGGTACAATATGAGTGGTTCTCCTTCCCGTGGCCGAGTTAGGATAGGTGGTTGTCCTATGAATCTTTTGAAATCTTGGAAGGCTTGCTCGCACTCCGTTGTCCATTCAAACTTCTTTCCCTTCCTTAGAGTAGCGTAGAAGGGGAGACATCTTATTGCCGATCCAGCTAGAAATCTGGACAAGGCTGCCAACCTCCCGTTGAGTTATTGTACCTCTTTGACACAAAGTCGGGCTCTTCATGTCGAGTATGGCCCATCATTTATTTGGATTTGCCTCTATTCCTCTTTGTGTAAGCATAAAACCCAAGAATTTTCCAGCTTCTACTGCGAAGGTGCATTTTGTAGGATTGAGCCGCATGCCATGCCTTCTTATAGTGTCAAACACTTGGGTCAGGTCGGATAATAGCGTCTCCTCACTTTTTGTCTTTATTAACATGTCGTCCACATAGACTTCCATGATTTTTCCGATGTGATCAGTAAAGATCTTATTCATAAATCTTTGATAAGTAGCTCCCGCATTTTTAAGTCCAAAAGGCATGACGATGTAGCAGTAGTTTGCTTTTGGGGTTAAGAATGAAGTTTTTTCTTGGTCGGGTGGATACATTGGGATTTGGTTGTATCCCTAATATGCGTCCATAAACGAGAGGTATTTATATCCGGAGGAGACATCTACCAGAGCGTCGATACTTGGGAGTGGATAAGGATCTTTTGGGTAGGCTTTGTTGAGATCAATGTAGTCGGTGCACATTCGCCACTTCCCATTTGATTTTTCCACCAAGACGACGTTAGCTAGCCATAGTGGATACTTGACTTCTCTTATGAATCCTACTTCAAGTAGAGCTTGTACCTGCTCTTCCACAGCTTGGGATCGTTCTAGCCTGAGCTTTCTTCGCCTTTGTTGTACTGGCTGAGATCCTGGGTAGACCGCCAACTTGTGGCACATTAATTTGGAGTCTATGCCCGGCATGTCTGCAGCCTTCCATGCAAATAGGTCAAAATTATCTCGTAAGAACTGTACGATTGATTCTTTTATGTCTCCCTTTAGGTTCGTACCAATATTGGTTGTTTTGTCCGGGATATCTCTGATCTGGACTTTTTCTATTTCACCTTCGGGTTGTGGGCGGAGTTCTTCCCGCCTCTGAACTCCACAGAGTTTGATTGTGTGGAATTATTCTCCTCTACCTCTGAGGTTTAGACTTTCGTTGTAACAGCGGTGCACCATCTTCTGGTCTGCTTTTATTGTAGCTATCCCTTCTGCAGTTGGGAATTTCATGCACAGATGTGGAGTCGAGACTATTGCGCCGAGTTGATTCAATGTTGTCCGACCTATTAGGGCGTTGTAGGCTGAGCTCACGTCGACCACGATGTAGTCTATCTTGAGTGTTTTTGATTGGTTCTCTTTCCTGAAGGTTGTGTGTTGTGATATATATCCAAGTGGTTGAACTGGTGTGTCTCCCAGTCCGAACAGACTGTTCGGATATGCTCTAAGTTCTTTTTCTTCCAGGCCGAGCTTGTCGAAGGTAGTTTTGAACAAGATGTCGGCGGAGCTCCCTTGGTCTATCAGGTTGTGGTGGAGATTTGCGTTCGCTAGTATAATTGTGATGACCATGGGATCGTCGTGTCCTAAGATGATACCAGATGCATCTTCTTTGGTGAAAGTAATTGCCGGGATGTCGGGTGTTTCCTCTTTCCCCTCAACATGATACACTTCTTTAAGGTATCTTTTGCGAGATGATTTGGAGATTCCTCCTCCCGCAAATCCACCGTGTATCATACAGACGTGTCTTTCTGGTGTACGAGGTGATCGCTCTGTTCGTCCGACATCTTTGCCCCTTCTTCTTTTTCTTTGCTCATCATCCCAGGTGGCCAGATACCGATCTAGTTTTCCCTCTCTTACTAGTTTTTCTATGACATTTTTAGGTCAAAACATTCGTTGGTGGAATGCCCGCAGATTCGATGGTATTCACAATATTCGGTCCGATTTTCTCCTCCTTTTTTGCATTTGAGTGGTCGACCTGGGGGTATTTTTTCAATGTGGCAGACTTCTCTGTAGACGTCCACAAGGGACACCCGAAGAGGGGTGTAATTGTGGTATTTTTTTATTTTTTTCCCGATGTCGATTTTCCTTATTTTTGGACTCTTTATCCTTGTCCCAGGAGGGATAGGTGAATCCAGATTTTGAGGTCTCTCCTAGTCGAGAATTTTCCTCCATGTTGATGTATTTCGCCGCTCGTTCTTGTACTTCGTTCAGAGATGTGGGGTATATTTTTGATATAGATTGGCTAAAAGGTCCCTCTCGCTGGCCATTGATGAGGCCCATGATGGCGGCCTCTATTGTTAGGCTTTGTATGTCTGGGCATGTTTTGTTGAATATTTCCATGTAGTTGCGAAGACTTTCCCGATCTCCTTGCTTGATTCCTAGTAGACTTGGGACATGTTTACCCTTATCTTTTTGGATGGAGAATCTGGCCAGAAATTTCTTGGCTAAGTCGTCGAAGCTTGAGATGGACCTAGGAGGTAGATTGTCGAACCATGTAATTGCTGTCTTTGTTAGAGTAGTTGGAAAGGCTTTGCAGTGAACTACATCTGAGGCATCGGTGAGGTACATTCTACTTCTGAAACTGCTGAGATGATGGCCGGGATCTGTAGTGCCATCGTACAAAGTCATATCTGGGAGCTTAAAGTCTTTCGGAATTTTGGTCTTCATGATCTCCTTGGTAAATGGATCTTGGTCCTTACGGGAGCTATCCTCATGAGAGGATCGATTTGCTTTGGCCTTGAGATTGGCTTCGATTTTTAGGGGTTTGTCCTCCAATTCCCGACGTCGTCTTAGTTCCCTTTGTAGGTTTTTTTCAGCTTCTCGTTGATGCTCTGCCCCTTTTTCGAGTTGCTTCAAGCGATCTTGAAGTGCCTCCATGGCTTCCACAGTCGGTGAATCGGTGTTTTTGTTAGGTTGAGGAGTATCTTTTGATGTAGTGTCCGCGTTCTTGTGCGGCATTCTATCTTCCAGATATGAATCGTGATCGTTGTCATGGTCGTCTGCCATGGTGATGGGATGACTTCCGGGTCCCCAGCAACGGCGCCAATGTTTCGAGGGTTACCTAAAACTGTAGGTCGATCTCGGACGAGATCTTCTGTGCTGATTAGAGATGACGTGTCCGGTTGGTGGATGACGGCCGGAGTGGTTGCGTCTGATTTGTTGGACTGATTACGCTGCTGATCCTTTGTCACCGGAGGGTGAGGGTACCTGCAAGCGACTCCGATGCTTAAGTTAACAAGGGTATTAAGCAGGTTTTTAGTAGAATCAGAGAATGAGTTATACCTGGGTGCTCCAGTGTATTTATAGAGGTGTGATAGTGACCTTTTTAGATAAGATAAGTTAGTTACCTTATCTTATCTTATCTTATCTTTGGGTGAGGTCAGCATATCTTCAAGGGAACCGCCCTTCTCTCTGTAGGCTTGGGCTGCCTTTAGATTGGGCTGTGTTCCTTCGTTTGGGCCTTCTTGGGCCTCTGTGGCATTTTGTCTGAGCTTTTTAAGAAGAGGTCGGTCAGCTTGTCGCTAAGCATCCCGGGTCGGACAGCTTGACCCAGGGTATGAACAATAACCAATACAAAAGGTGTCCCAAATCAACTCAAGAGTGGAGTGGCTGACTGGACTTCATTGGGCGTTCTATACTACCCACCAGCAACCGCTCTGAAGTCACTGTCAAAAGAGCAGTGATGATCCACTGCATTATGCTGGGAAACGAAGTGGTGATCCATCATCTAATTTCTTGTGAGCTCTACACAATTGCAAACAAGAACTCCACTGACGCCAAATTGGCTTATCTAAACCTAATATCTCTACTATGTAAAGATGCTGGGGTGAAGATGGGAGTGGATGAGTATATCCCAGTCGAGCAACCAATCACCAAAAAGTTAATGGAAGGACAACAAGTGCATGATAACTCCATTAAAAGGAGGGCACAGGAGTTCCTCCCAGAAATCCCTCAGATTGACTACTAGACCCGCCTAGAAGCATCTATCACCAAGTTGCAAGAAGCTATGGATCAACTGAAGGAAGAACAGTAGGTTCAAAATAGCATGCTCTGCAAACTGCTAAAGGAACAAGAGGAGCAAGGGCATGAGCTACAGGAGCTGAAGCGCCAGAAGCTGTCTCTTGAAAAGCCAAGCACCCCATAGACTAAAGGAGCATCCATCTCCCAAAATAAAGGTTGTTAAGTCCTAATCTTAGTCTTAACTCTGTGATAACTTTCACTATTAGAAATCTACCTTAGGAGTTATATGAGTAGTAGTAATTAGTATCTTTATTTTTATTTTTATTCACCAAATAAGTTATAATTTATCTTTCTTATCATCATTGAACATGAATAAAATAGCAGATTTTTAGAATAAGAAGGCAATTTTATTTTCGAGTTCTTAATAAGAAAAATTCAAATTATTTATATGTGGTGGCAATACTTTTTGTTTTCTGAATAAATGCTTAAACAGTGCATATGTCTTTTGAATTTGTTGTTTATGAATGTTAAAATTGTTGGCTCTTGAAGAATGATGAAAAAGAGAAATGTTATTGATAATTTGAAAAATCATGAAATTGATTCTTGAAGCAAGAAAAAGCAGTGAAAAAAAAGAGCAGAAAAAGCCAGTATCCCTTTAAACCAAAAGGCAAGGTAATGAAAAAGGTATCCAAGGCTTTGAGCATTAATGGATAGGAGGGCTCAATGGAATAAAATCCTGGCCTAAGCGGCTAAACCAAGCTGTCCCTAACCATGTGCTTGTGGCGTAAAGGTGTCAAGTGAAAAGCTTGAGACTGAGCGGTTAAAGTCGTGATCCAAAGCAAAAAGAGTGTGCTTAAGAACCCTGGACACCTCTAATTGGGGATTTTAGCAAAGCTAAGTCACAATCTAAAAAGGTTCACCCAGTTATGTGTCTGTGGCATTTATGTATCCGGTGGTAATACTGGAAAACAAAGTGCTTAGGGCCACGGCCAAGACTCATAAAGTAGCTGTGTTCAAGAATCAACATACTAAACTAGGAGAATCACTAACAATATCTAAATTCTAAGTTCCAATAGATGCCAATCATTCTGAACTTCAAAGGATAAATGGAGGTGCCAAAACTGTTCGGAAGCAAAAAGCCACTAGCCCCGCTCATCTAATGAGAATTTAAGCTTCATATAAAACTCTGAGATGATATTGCCTCTTGATTTTCTTTCTATCCTATTTTATTTATCTAGTTGCTTGAGAACAAGCAACAGTTTAAGTTTGGTGTTGTGATGAGCGGATATTTTATACACTTTTTGGGGGTATTTTCATATAGTTTTTAGTAGGATCTAGCGACTTTTTAGTGTATTTTTATTAGTTTTATGCAAAAATCACATTTCTAGACTTTACTATGAGTTTGTGTGTTTTTCTGTGATTTCAAGTATTTTCTGGCTGAAATTAAGGGACCTGAGCAAAAATCTGATTTAAAGGCTGAAAAAGGACTGCATATGTTGTTGGATTCTGACCTCCCTGCACTCAAAATGGATTTTTTGGAGCTACAAAAGCCCAATTGGCGTGCTCTCAATTGATTTAGAAAGTAGACATCCAGGGTTTTCCATCAATATATAATATTCCATACTTTGCCCAAGTTTTGACTTTGCAAATTGGCGTTTAACGCCAAGTCTTTACCATATTCTGGCGTTAAACGCCAGAAACAGGTTGCAAACCAGAGTTAAACGCCAGAAACAGGCTACAACCTGGCATTTAACTCCAAAAAAAGTCTCTACACATGGAAGCTTCCATGCTCAGCCCAAGCACACACCAAATAGGCCCCGGAAGTGGATTTCTGCATTATCTATCTTAGTCTACTCAATTTCTGTAAACCTAGGTCACTAGCTTAGTATAAAAACTACTTTTAGAGATTTATTTGGGATCTCATGACATTTTCACGTTTTACATTGTATCTCTACGGCATGAGTCTCTAAACTCCATGATTGGAGGTGAGGAGCTCTGTTGTGTCTCGATGAATTAATGCAATTACTTCTATTTTCTATTCAACACGCTCGTTTCTGTTCTAATATATTCACTTGTACTGAACCATGAAGAATGTGATGATTCGTGACACTCATCATCATTCTCAACCTATGAACGCGTAGCTGACAACCACTTACGTTCTACCTGTAATAGCTTGAGTGTATATCTCTTGGGTTCCTGGTTTAGGAGTTTGATTCCTCTCCTGACAATAGAGCGTTCAAATCCATGAATCCAGAATCTTCGTGGTAAAAGCTAGAATCAATGGGAAGCATTCTTGAGATCCGGAATGTCTAAACCTTGTCTATGGTATTCTGAGTAGGATCTGGGAAGGGATGACTGTGATGAGCTTCAAACTCACAAGTATTGAGCGTAGTGACAGACGCAAAAGGATCAATGGATCTTATTCCAACACGAGTGAGAACCAACAGATGATTAGCCATGTACATGGACCTTTTTCACTGAGAGGACGGATGGTAGCCATTGACAACGGTGATCCACCAACATACAGCTTGCCATGGAAGGAGCCTTGCGTGCGTGAAGAAGAAGATGGAAGGAAAGCAGAGGTTCAGAAGACAAAGCATCTCCAAAACCTCAATCTGTTCTCCAGTACTGCATAACATGTATTATTTATTTTATGTTAATTACTCTTCATAAAACCAACCATTTTTATTATTAATTTCCTGACTAAGAATTACAAAATAACCATAGCTTACTTCAAGCCGATAATCTCCGTGGGATCGACCCTTACTCACGTAAGGTATTACTTGGACGACCCAGCGCACTTGCTGGTTAGTGGTACGAGTTGTGAAAAGTGTGATTTACAATTCGTGCACCAACGAGCACAAGAGTGCATCCCTCATTTTAGGAAGACCCTTCCTAGCTATAGGACGGACCGTCATTGATGTTCAGAAAGGGGAAGTAACCCTAAGAGTCAATGAGGATGAATTCATGTTGAATGCTGTTAAAACTATGCAACATCTAGACACCCCAAAGGAATGCATGAGCATTGATATCATTGATTTCCTAGTGGAAGAAGTGAACATAGTTGAGAGACTCGAGAAAGAGCTGGATGACATCTTCTGTGATGCCAAGCCCGATTTGGAGGCACCAGCTGAAAAGGAGGCAACCTTAATGGCTCCTAAAGAAGAGGGTAAGCTTCCCAAACTCGAGCTCAAGCCACTACCATCATCCTTAAAATACGTATTTCTGGAAAATGGGGACATTAACACTGTGATTATAAGTTCTCTTCTAGAGCCTCAAGAAGAATAAGCACTACTCAGAGTGCTGAAGACACACAAGATAGCTCTAGGGTGGACCATAAGTGACCTCAAGGGCATTAGTCCAACCCGATGCATGCACAAAATCCGGCTGGAAGATGACGCCAAACCTGTGGTGCAACCACAAAGGCGACTGAATCCAGCTATGAAGGAAGTGGTGCAAAAAGAAGTCACAAAACTCTGGGAGGCCAGGATCATATATCCTATTTCAGACAGCCCCTGGGTGAGCCTTGTCTAAGTTGTAGCCAAGAAAGGAGGAATGACAGTGGTTCATAATAAAAAAAATGAACTGATTCCCACAAGAACAGTTACAGGGTGGCGTATGTGTATTGACTATAGGAGACTCAATAATGCCACAAGAAAGGATCATTTTCCTTTACCATTCATAGATCAAATGCTAGAGAGACTAGCAGGACATGCATTCTATTGTTTCCTAGATGGATATTCAGGTTACAATCAAATTACAGTAGTTCCTTAGGATCAAGAAAAGACAGTGTTTACATGCCCATTTGGGGTGTTTACTTATAAAAGAATGCCATTTGGCCTATGCAATGCACCTGCAATCTTTCAGATGTGTATGCTCTCCATTTTCTCTGACATGTTGGAGAAGTTCCTTGAAGTATTCAAAGATGACTTCTCTTTCGTTGGAGATTCATTTGACTCCTGCCTCGATCACTTGGCCCTAGTTCTGAAATGATGCCAAGAAACAAACCTGGTTTTAAATAGGGAAAAATGCCACTTCATAGTCACTGAAGGAATCGCTCTTGGACATCATATTTCAAACAAGGGGATAGAGGTGGATCAAGCTAAGGTGGAAGTAATTGAGTGGTTACCACCACCTACTAATGTTAAGACAATCAGAAGATTCTTGGGACATGTAGGATTTTACAGGAGATTTATAAAAGATTTTTCGAAAATTGTAAAGCCCCTGTACAACCTATTGGCCACTAACACTCCATTTGTTTTTGACAAGGAATGCATGCATGCCTTTGAAACTCTGAAAGCAAAGCTTATCACTAAACACTTCATTTCTGCACCCGACTGGGACTTACCATTCGAACTGATGTGTGATGCCAATGACAATGCCATTGGCGCAGTTCTGGGGCAGAGACATGATAAGCTCCTACACGTCATTTATTATGCCAATCGTGTTCTAAGTGATGCACTGAAGAACTACACCACCACAGAGAAGGAATTACTTACAGTGGTTTATGCCATTGACAAGTTTAGATTTTATTTAATAGGGTCTAAGGTCATTATCAATACTGACCATGCTGCTCTCAAATATCTTCTCACCAAGCAGCATTCTAAGCCAAGACTGATAAGATGGATGCTACTCTTGTAAGAGTTTGATATTGAAATTACAAATAGAGAAGTATCAGAGACCCAAGTGGCAGACCACTTATCTCAGATTGAGCCAGTAGAAGGGACTGCGCTTCCCTCTACTGAGGTATCCGAAACCATTCCTGATGAGCAACTTCTTGTGATTCAAATAGCCCATTGGTTTGTGGATATTGCAAACTACAAGGCAGTAAGATTCATCCCCAAGGAATACAGTAGACAGCAAGCTCAAAAACTCATACATGATGCAAAGTACTACTTGTGGGATGAACCATACCTCTTCAAAAGGTGCTCAGAAGGTATAATCCGCCAGTGCGTGTCTAAAGAGGAAGGATAGAAAATCCTATGGCACTGCCATGGCTCAGAA
This sequence comes from Arachis hypogaea, assembly GCF_003086295.3. Lineage (NCBI taxonomy): Eukaryota > Viridiplantae > Streptophyta > Magnoliopsida > Fabales > Fabaceae > Arachis > Arachis hypogaea. Next base: position 79,671,865 of record NC_092052.1, read on the forward strand.
TATGGAGGACATTTTGGAGGTGAGCTAACAGCCAACAAGGTTCTCCAGAGTGGCTTTTACTGCCCAACACTCTTTAAGGACGCCCGAGAGTTTGTTTGTGACTGTGATAGCTACCAAAGGGCTAGCGATCTCCCTTATAGTCACGACATGCCTCAGCAAGGGATCCTAGAGATTGAGCTATTTGATGTGTTGGGAATAGATTTCTTGGGACCTTTCCCACGTTCATTTTCGAACACCTACATCCTTGTGGCAGTAGACTATATGTCCAAGTTGGTTAAGGCAGTCGCTTCACCCACTAATGACGCAAGAGTAGTGATGAAGTTTCTCCGAAAACATATCTTCAATAGGTTCGGTGTCCCACGGACACCAATCTATGATGGAGGCACTCACTTCTGTAATAGACAGCTTGACTCCCTTCTGCACCGCTATGGCGTTCGCCATAGAGTGGCCACACCATATCATTCGCAGATAAATGGGCAAGTCGAGGTCTCCAACAGAGGACTAAAGTGAATTCTGGAATGAATCATGAGCACCTCCAGAAGGGATTGGGTGAGGAAGCTTGATGATGCTCTCTTGGCATATAGGATAGCTTTCAAGATCCCTATAGGAACATCACCATATCAACTGGTGTATGGGAAGGCATGTCATTTGCCACTGGAGCTGGAACACAAAGGCTACTGGGCAACTAGATTCCTCAACCTAGATGCTAAGGCAGCAAGAGAAAAGAGGTTACTCCAGCTGAATGAGTTAAAAGAGTTCCGACTTGCTGCATTCGAGAATTCAAAAATATATAAAGAGAAAACCAAAAGGTGGCATGACAGGAAGATATCTTCCAGAGTCTTTGAACCAGGCCAGAAGGTCCTGCTCTTTAATTCTAGACTCAAGCTATTCCCTGGAAAGCTCAAGTCACGTTGGACTAGACCCTTCGTGGTCACTAATATGTCACCTTGTGGATACATAGAACTCAAAAGTAAAGACTCCGACAAAAGGTTTACTGTTAATGGACAGAGAGTCAAATATTACCTTGGGGACAAGGTCGAGCAAGAAAGCTCTACACTGCTACTAAATTGAGTACACTGAAGTCCATCTAACGACAGTAAAGGAGAACTTGTTGGAAGGCAACCCAACGATTAATAGTATATTATTGTTTTCTATTACTCTATTTATTCTCATTCTCATCTGATTTAATTTTCCATCCATTTTAATTAAATTCCATAGTTACTTTGCTTCCTAATGTTTGTGATCATGTATACCTCTTATAACAGAGACAAAAAAGTTTAGAACTCAAAACAGATCACCCTAGGGTAAGCCCCTTGCTAGCGTTGAATGCCAGACAAGGGGAAGGATGGGCGTTCAACGCCCAAGAAGGAGGAGCATAGCTGGCGTTGAACATCAGGGAAGGATCCCCTTTGCGGCATTCAATGCCCTACTAAGAGCAAGAATCTGGCGTTGAACGCCAGCCAGGGAGCAATGGCTGGGTGTTCAATGCCCAAAGGGGATGGAGACTTGGCCTTGAATGCTAGCCAGGGTGCATAGGCTGGGCATTCAACGCCCTCAAAGGGATGGAAAGCTGGCATTGAACGCCAGCCAGGGAGCAAAGGCTGGGCATTCAACGCCAATGAGGAGCACAATCTTGGTGTTGAATGCCAGAATAGAGGTATTCTGGGTGTTCAATGCCCCGATCAGGATAGGAAGGTTTGACTTTTTTAAATCATATCTTTTTTAAATCTTATCTTTTCAAATCATCTTTTCCAAAGTCAACTACTTTTGATTCAATTATTTTTTAACATCATCTTTTAAATTTAAATTCTTTTCAATTCATTTAAATTTTAAAATTTTTTCAAATATTTCTCAATTATTTTTCAAATCTTTTTCCTTTCTTTTTCAAATCTTTTTGTTAATCTTTTAAAATCTTTTTCATATCTTTAATGCTTTAACAATTTTAAATTTTATCTTTCTTATCTTTTTAAAAGATTTTGAATCATATCTTTACTATCTTTTTTCTAATTAATTTTTGAAAACCACCCCCACCCTCCCAATATATATATACCATTCGTACCACAATGACTCGTCATCCACCCTCCATTCGAATTCTTCTCCACTTCTTTGTCTTCCTCTCCTTTTTTTTTGCTTGAGAACGAGCAAAACTATTAATTTTGGTGTGGAAAGAGCCTTGCTCTCTCGTTCATCCGAACTCCACGGCTCCAAAGAGTGGGAAATCAACTTCAAAAAGCAAGAAAGAAGACGGCCTACTAACACCATTAGCTGTCTTCAAACCTTACAGATTCTACACCAAACAGTATGAAGAACATTATTATAAAATAATGAGTAAGAGGACATTGATCCGGGAGGACAAATTGGAATTAAAAGAAGATGAGTACTCAAAGATCCAAGAACAAATCCGAATGAGGGGCTAGAAAACTCTGGCCAACCCTATAACCGATGTTGGAATAGTAATGATCGATGAATTTTATGCAAATATGCGAATGATAGAAAAGCAAAAGAAAGATGGACAAGGATTCCATAGATTCCGGACCATGGTCCGAGGAAACACTCTCTATTTTCATCTTGATAAAGTAACAGAGATCTTTAAATTACCCCCACAACGAGATGATCCAGAATTCTTTAATAGGAGGTTATAAGCCAATCCAAAGCTGGATCAGGTCCTAGAGGACATATATCTGCCTGGAGCTCAATGGATCAATGACACAAAAGGCAAACCAAACCAACTGAGAAGAGTGGACCTCAAACCAGTTGCTAGGGGTTGGGTAGACTTCATTGGGCACTCCATTCTCCCCACTAGCAATTGGTCTGAAGTCACTATTGAAAGAGTTTAGGGTTTAAGGTGTTGAACGCTGACTTGGGGTACCTTCTTGGGTGTTGGAAGCTGGTCTCTCCTCCCTTGGACGTTGGACACCAGAAAAGGGCAGATGGCTGACGTTGAATGCTAATTTTGGGCCTTCAATTCTGAAGTAAAGTATGGACTATTATACATTGCTGGAATGAACTGGATGTTAGCTTTCCGTAGCCGTTGAGAACACTCCATTTGGACTTCTTGTTGCTCCAAAAAAGCTTTTTCGAGTGCAAAGAGGTCAGATCCTGACAACATCTACAGTGCTTTCTCTGCCTTTGAATCAGACTTTTGCTCCAGCTCCTCAATTTCAGCCAGAAAATATCTGAAATTGCATAAAAATACACAAACTCAAAGTAGAATCCAAAATTTGAATTTTGCACTAAAACCTATGAAAACTTAATAAAACTTAAACAAAACATACTAAAAACTATATGAAAATGATGGCAAAAAGTGTATAAAATATCCGCTCATCACAACACCAAATGGTAAAGGAAAATGATCCTTTCTGGTAGAATTATTGAGTCTTCTATAGATAATGCACATACGCCACCATGTAACTGTCCTTGTAGGAATCAGTTCATTCTTTCCATTATGAACCACTGTCATGCCACCCTTTTTGGGAACAACTTGGACAGGGCTCACTGATAAACTCTAATTTTGTGGTTTATCTTCTGCTTATTTTAGGAGATTTTATCACCTTTTCCCATATTTATTCAATAAAATATCATGGTTTTGTAATTCTCTCTTGAATTGTGCTTATGTATAAAAACATGCTTTTTAGGCCCTTAAATTGGTGATTTTCATTCAATTAAATTCCATTCGATGCCTTGATGTGTTTGTTGAGTGATTTCAGGTTCATAAGGCAAGTATTGGATGGAAGAAATAAGGAGAAAAGCATACAAAGAGGAGAATGCATGAAGAAACAAAGATTAGAAATGCATCAATGGGCGCGCACGCGTACAAGGTGCGCACGTACAGAAGTGGTTTCGCATAAAGACGCGCACGCGTACATGACGCGTCCGCACCGATGAAGAATTTGCCAATCGACGTGCACGTGCACATGGCGCGTACGCACCGATACTCTCACGTGACCCACTTAAAGGCAAAACGCTGGGGTGATTTCTAAGCTGCCCAGGCCCAAACCCAACTTGTTTCTGAGTGTATTTCATGCGGAATTGAAGTCCAAGCAAAGGGGGGAGCAATTGTTTGTAACTTAGCATCATGTAGGTTAGTTTCTAGAGAGAGAAGCTCCTTCTTCTCTCTAGAATTAGGGTTCTTAGGCTATTTTGCATCTTAGATCTAGGTCCAACTTCATGTTTTCATCTTGTTTCCTTTATGATTTCTTATTCCTACTACTTGATTCTCTTAGTTTTCATGTTAATTTCTCTTTTATGTTTCTTTTGTGATGGTGAACCCATGTTGGATTTGATTTACATTTAATGAAATTTAATGTTTGATGTTCTTTTAATTGTTGATTTTAGTTATGAATTTACTTTCCTTGCAATTGGTAGTTTGTAGATTTATAATTCTTGCATATTTACCATGCTTTCCCTTTAGTACCCACCAAGTGTTTGACAAAATGCTTGGTTGGATCTTAGAGTAGACTTTGAGCATTTTTGGCTTGGAAGGAGTAATTAGGCAATATTGAGTCATGAAAATCCAACTCATGTTGGTGATCTAGAGTTGTTAGCTAGTATTGTTTTCATTAACTCTAATCTCTTGCTAATTTACTTAGTGAGTTGATTAGGACCTTTGGATTGAGATTAGCTAGTCTTGTTAGACTTTCTTCGAGTGTGAAGATAATATGATACCTTCTTCCATCTTCGGGGATGACGTAATGAGATAAATTCTTGTTTATTATTATGATATGATTGATTAGTCTTTTCTGACATTCTCCCTATGTAAAGATGACATGATACCTTCTTTAATTTGTTGGAGTTGACTAGATAAGATGAATTAATCATTATATGACTAGGATAGAAAGCCTATGATCTCAACCCTTGCCATGAATGTCTCTCTCTTTATTACTTGCTTTCTCTTATTTACTTGTCTTCTTTAAATACTTGCTTGATTTACTTTTCTTGTCATTTATTTCTTGCCCTTTCACCAAAACAAACCCCTTGCACCTTCATAGCCAATAATTGACCACTTCATTACAATTCCTTGTGAGATGACCCAGAGTCTAAATACTTCGGTTAATTCTTATTGGGGTTTGTACTTGTGACAACCAATATTTTTGATGTGAGAATTGTTTGTTGGTTTGGAGCTATGCTCACAACGAAATTCTTATTTTTATAAGAAGAAAATCTAGACCATCGAGCAAAACTCGTTCATCACTCACCCAGGGGCTGTCAGAGATGGGATAAATAATCCCAGCCTCCCAGAGCTTAGCCACTTCCTTTTGCACTACTTCCTTCATAGCCGGATTCAATCGCCTTTGTGGTTGCACCACTGGTTTGGCGTCATCCTCCAGCAGGATTTTTTGCATGCATCGGGTTGGGCTAATGCCCTTAAGGTCACTTATATTCCACCCAAGAGCGGTCTTGTGTGTCTTGAGCACTTGAATTAGTGCTTCTTCTTCTTGTGGCTCTGATGTGGAGCTTAGGATTACAGGTTAAGTGTCTCCATCTCCCAAAAATGCATATTTCAGGGAGGATGGTAATGGCTTGAGCTCGAGCTTTGGAAGCTTATCATATTCCTTTAGAGCACTTAAAGTCTCCTGTATTTCGTTTGCTACCTCCAACTCAAGCTGGGCATCATAGAAGATGTCATCCAGCTCTTCCTCGAGTCTTGTCACCATGTGCACTTCTTCCACCAGGGAGTCGATGTTGTCAATGCTCTTGTACTCCTTTGGAGTGTCTGGATGCTGCATGGCTTTGACAGCATTTAGCAAATATTCATCCTCATTGACTCTCAAGGTTATTTTCCCTTTCTGAACATCAATGAGGATTCTTCCTGTAGCTAGGAAGGGTCTTCCTAGGATAAGAGATGCACTTTTGCACCCATCCATATCCAGCACCCCAAAGTCAGCGAGAAAAGCAAAGGGTCCAACCCTAACGATCATATCGTCAACTATGCTTGATAGGAACTTAACAAAACCATCAGCAAGTTGAAGGCATATACGGGTTGGTTTGACTTCATGAGTCAAGCAGAGCTTTTTTACTAATGAAGCAGGTATTAGGTTGATGCTTGCTCCAAGATCACATAGTGCTGTCCTTGTGCAAGCATTCCCTAGAGTGCATGGTATCATAAAGCTCCCATCATCTTTGAGTTTCTCTGGTAAGCTATTTTGAATGACTGCACCTCATTCTTCAGTGAGGAGGACCGTTTTTGTCTCTCTCCAATCCTTCTTATGACTTAAAATATCCTTCATGAACTTAGCATAAGAAGGTATCTATTCAAGAGCCCCTGCGAAAGGGATCTTGATTTCTAATGTTCTGAGATAATCCGTAAAGCGGGCAAACTGTTTATATTTTTTCGCTTGACAGAGTTTCTGAGGGAATGACATCTTGGCCTTATACTCATCAATCCTGGTTGATGGAGGTTGAGTGCCTTGTGTATTGGAATGGGGGTTACTAGCTTGCTTAGGAGGGTTGTTATCAGTATGTGACTGACCACCCTTGCCTGGGCATTCAACGCCCTTATTGCTACCCCCTTCTTGGGGTTTAATGCCAGGGACATTATTCCCTTGTGGGCATTCAACACCCTTGTTGTTATCCCTAATTGAGCGTTCAACGCCAGGGATGGATACCCCTTCTTGGCGTTAAACATCAATGACATTCCTTTTTTGGGCATTCAACGCCCTCAAAGATGTCTTGGACATCAATCTAGAATTCCTCTGTTAGCTTTTCTTCCTTTGATCTCTTGTTACACTGAGGTTGGGTGTTTAAGGATTTTCCACTTCTCAGTTAAATAGCCTGGCATTCCTCTGTTATCTGCTTGGATAATTGCTGCCTTGTTTGACTCAGCTGGGCTTCTACATTCCTGTTAGAAGCCTGTGTTTCTCGAAAATCCTCTTGCAATTCTAGTAGTTACTGGACAAGGGTGTGTAGTTGCTAAGTCAATGGGCTATCCTGTTCTGGAGTGTTAGGATCAATAGATATTGCCTTAACCTCTCCTTTCATAGAAGTCTCAGCAGTTGAGTACAGATGCTGATTAGTGGCAACTGTCTCAATAAGCTCGTGAGCCTCTTCAATGGTCTTTCTCATATGTATGGAACCACCAGCAGAGTGGTCCAGAGACATTTTAGCCATGTCTGAAAGTCCATATTAAAAAGATGTCTAGCTGTACCCATTCTGAAAACATTTCAGTAGGACATTTTCCTAGCATCCTTCTATACTTCCCGCAGGCATCATGAAGACATTCATTGTTCTCTTGTTTGAAGCCCTGGATATTCAACCTTAGCTGGGTTAACTTCCTTGGAGGGAAGTATTGATTCAGGAACTTGTCTACTAGTTGTTTCCATGTTTTCAAGCTAGATTTGGGATGGTTATCCAACCACCTCTTTGCTTGGTCCTTTATAGCAAAAGGAAAGAGTAATAGTCTGTAGACATCTTGATCTACTCCCTCACTACGTACTATGTTAGCAATCTGTAAGAAATCTTCCAGGAACTCTGTAGGTTCTTCCTGTGAAAGTCTAGAATACTGGCAGTTCTGCTACACCAGAGTAATGAGTTGAGGGTTCAGCTCAAAGTTACTTGCTCTGATGGGAGGTATGCTAATACTTCTTCCATAGAAGTCAGCAGTAGGGGTTGTGTAGGACCACATAGTTCTTCTAAAATCTTCATTGCCATTCGGGTTCATGATGAAGAAAGGTAGGAGAAGTAGAAGAATTAGGGATAAAGATGTAAATTAAAATATTTTATATTTTAAATTTTTTTAATTTAATTTAATTCGAAAATAAAGGTTAATTAACTAAAAAAATTTAATAAATTTTGAAAAAAGAAGAAGGAGAAGTAGAGGAAGGTTTTTCCAAAATAGAAGAGAGAGGAATTAATTAGGAAGTTTTGAAAAGGAAGAAAGAGAAAACAAGTAACTTAATTAAAAAATATTTGAAATTGGTGCATGAATCCCCACACTCTGTACAGCTGTACCAGCAAGTACACTGGGTCATCCAAGTAATACCTGAGCAAGTCAGGGTTGATCCTACGAGGATTGTGGTTTGAAGCAAGCTATGGTTATCATGCAGGTCTTAGTTAGGCGAATCAGAAGGTTGTTGGATTGATCTAAGGGCAATTAATATATATTGTATATATTAAAATCAATTGGAGTTGCTTTGCCTTTCTGGATTAACTCTGGTATTACTGTCTTCTTGGCTTGTGAGTGATTTCTTCAATGGCAGGCTGTATGTGATTGACGCCATGGGCCATGGTCATCAATCTCCTCTGCTCCAGATCAAATGCCATTGGCCGTGGTCATCTGATCTAATGAAGGGTGAAGCTCTAGCAGTTCATTCTCCTGGCAATTCTACTCAAAACGCCACAGACAGGGTCAAATCTTCTGGATTAGAGAATGCTACTTCTTTGGATTCTAGCCTATACCACAAGACCCTAATCTCCCTGAAAATCGGCTGAACTGGTGTCTCAAGAAGTCCCCAACGAAGTCGTGGATTAGCCGTCTGAGAGATGTATAAATATAGCTGTTGGTTCGCGCTTTCCAGTCACGTATTCACACGAACCTAAGTAGACGCGGGTGTTTGTCAGGCACGTTCATCTTAGTATGATGAACAGAGCTGATTGTCACAATCATCCTATTCACCGTGTTGAAGAACGAATATACATCTTAGAAATAAATCAAACATGGATCGAAGAAGAAACAGTAATACTTTTATTAATTCATAGGACTCAGCAGGGCTACTCCCCTCAACCTAGGAGGTTTAAAAACTCATACTGAAAGGAAAATACAATGGTAGAAATGTGTAAAGTCTGCGTGATGGGCAAAGAATGTGAAATACAATTTAAATACTAAACAGATGACTAGTTAGGGTAAAATAGTCTATTTAGTGCTAAAATTTACTTCTGGGGCCCACTTGGTGAGTGTTTGGACTGAGCTTTGATAAGATCCATGATCTAGGAGATCTCTAGGGCATGAAACGCAGGCTAGGGGGTTCTCTCTGGGTGTTTGGACGCTGGTCTCTGCTCTTTGGGCGTTGGATGCCTGGAAGGGGGCAGGAGGCTGGCGTTAAACACCAGTTTTGGGCCTTCTAATCCGAAGAAAGTATTGACTATTATACATTACCAGAAAGCTCTGAAAGTAAGCTTTCCATAGTCATTGAGAACGCTGAATTTGAATATCTGTAGCTCCAGAAATGCTCTTCCGAGTGCAAGGAGGTCAGATCCAGACAACATCTGCAGTGCTTTCTCTGTCTCTGAATCAGACTTTTTCTCCAGCTCTTCAATTTCAACCAGAACTTACCTAAAATTGTACAAAAACATAAAAACTCATACTATAATCCAAAAAAGTGAATTTAACACTAAAACTATAAAAATATAATAAAAACTAAACAAAACAAACTAAAAACTATATGAAAATGATGCCAAAAAGCGTATAAAATATCTGCTCATCACAACACCAAACTTAAACTGTTGCTTGTCCCTAAGCAACTAAAAATGCAATAGGATAAAAAATAAAATTAAGATACAATAGATTTCAAAGTTTCTAATGAAGCTCAGTTACAATTAGATGAGCGGGACTTAGTAGCTTTTTGCTTCTGAATAGTTTTGGCATCTTACTATCCAATGAGACTTAGAATGGTTGGCATCTTTAAGAACTTAGAATCCGGATGATATTATGGATTCTCCTAGTTCAGTTCTTTTTTATTGTTCATCACAGCTTTTAGAGTCTTAGTCGTGACCCTAAGAACTTTGTTTTCCAATATTACCACCGGATACATAAATGCCACAGACACTTTAACTGGTGAACCCTTGTCAGATTGTAATTCAACTTTGCTAGAATCCCAGATAGAGGTTTCTAGAGTTCTTAAGAACACTCTTTTTGCTTTGGATCACGACTTTAACCGCTCAGTCTCAAGTGTTTCACTTGACACCTTCACGCCACAAGCACATGGTCAGGGACAGCTTGATTGAGCCGCTTAGACCAGGATTTTATTCCTTTAGGTCCTCCTATCCACTGATGCTCAAAGCCTTGGATCCTTTTTCCCTTGCCTCTTAGTTAAAGGGTTATTGACTTTTTGCTCTTGCCTTTTGGTTTAAAAAGCTATTGGCTTTTTCTGCTTTCTTTTTCTTTTTTTTTCTTTTTTGCCAAATTTTTTTTCGCATGCAAGCTTTTTTTTTCTTTTTGCTTCTTTTTCTTGCTTCAAGAATCAATTTTTAGATTTTTCAGATTATCAATAATATTTCACTTTTATCATCATTCTTTCAAGAGCCAACATTCTAAAATTACAACTTCAAATATGCACTAGAACAAGAGATATACGGGATATTTTACAACTTCAAGTAATGCCACCACATCAACATAATTAAACTATTCTTATTATAAACTTGAAATTCATATACCTCTCAATTCTTTTCAAATAAAATTTTCTTTTAAGCAAGGTGAGAGATATATGGGATATTTTACAACTTAAAGACATCAATGCAAATGATCATACAACTAGAACAAGAGAACAAATAAAATAACAGACAGAAAATAGAAAAATAATAAAAGGAAAGGAAGTAAAAGTGAACAAGTCCACCTTTAACGGTGGCGACTAGTGCTCCTCCTTGAGGATCCAACGTGATGCTTGATCTCTTCTATGTCACTCCTTTGCCTTTGTTGTTCTTCCCTCATAGCCCTTTGCTCTTCTCTAATGGCTCTTTGATATTCTCTTATTTCATTGAGGGTGGTGGAATGCTCTTGATGCTCCATGTTAGTACTTAATTCTCCAAGAGATGTTTGCCATTCATTCCAATAGCTTTGAGGAGGAAAATATATCCCTTGAGGCATCTCAGGGATTTCATGCTGAGGCGGATGCACAGACTCTTGTGCATGGTCTTTAATTTTCTCCATCCTCTTCTTAGTGATGGGCTTGTCCTTCCCAATGGAGATATCTCCATTTATGACAATTCCAGCTGAATTGCATAGATGACAGATGAGGTGTGGGAATGCCAACCTTGCTTTGGTGTGAGGCTTCTCAGCTACCTTGTACAATTCTTGAGGAATTAGCTTATGTACTTCTACCTCACTTCCAATCATGATGCAATGAATCATGATGGCTTTGTCAACAGTCACTTCTGACCGATTGCTAGTGGGAATGATGGATCTTTGGATGAATTCCAACCATCCTCTAGCCATGGGCTTGAGGTCAACCCTTCTTAGTTGAATGGGCTTACCTTGGGAATCCCTTTTCCACTATGCTCCTTTCACACAGATGTCTGAGAGTACTTGATCCAAGCTCTGATCAAAGTTAACTCTCCTAGTGTAAGGATGAAGATCTCCTTGCATTAGAGGCAAGTTGAACGCCAACCTCACACTTTCCAGGATGAAATCTAAGATTCTCCCTCAGACCATGGTGATCCAATTCCTTGGATTTGGGTTCACACTAGTGTCATGGTTTTTTGTACCCACGCGTTAGCATAAAACTCTTGCACCATTAGAATCCCAACATATTGAATGGGGTTGGTTAGGACTTCCCAACCTCTTCTTTGGATTTCTCTTTGGATTTCTGGATACTCATTCTTCTTGAGCTTGAAAAGGTCCTCAGGGATCACTTTCTTCTCTGCCAAACTTTATAGAAGTGTTCTTGATGAGCTTTGGTGATGAATCTCTCCATCTTTTAAGATTCATAGGAGGTGGCTACTACCTTTCCTTTCCTTTTTCTGGAGGGTTCTCCAACCTTGGGTGCCATTGTAATGGAAAGAAAAAAGCTATGCTTTTCCAACACCAAACTTAAAACTTTGCTCGTCGTCGAGAAAAATAAAAATAAAGAGAAGAATGGAGTAGAAGAAGAAAAAAATAAAAGGAGATGGAGGGAGAGAGAGGGCTCGGCTAGTGGGGCTTATGATTGTATGAGAGGTGTGTGTATGAAGGGGTATGAAGAGGGGTATTTATAGGGATTGGGTAGCGGTGGGTTCGGTCATAGGTGGGAAATTTGAATTTAAAGTGGGTGGGAGTTGGTGAGAGTTATGATGGATTTGGGGAAGTGGTAAGGATGTGATTGGGCTAGGATTTATAGGAAAGTGTGTGTGGGGAAGTGTGAAAGTAAGTGGGGTAGGTGTAGCTGCTGTGGGACCCACTGCTCCTGAGAGGCTAGGGAATCCAGATTCCCTGCTTCTCTGTACTGGCATTTGAATGCCCAGGGGATGCTCCTTGGCTGGCGTTTAACGCCAACAATGCTGTCCATGAGGGGCGTTGAATGCCCAGGGACTACTCCCTAAGTGGCATTCAACTTTAATGACACTTCATCCAAAGTGTTCGGTTTTCACTGCTGTGAATTCTGTCTCTGTTCTGACTAATGCACATGATCATGACTCTCAAAATAAAATGATAAAAATAATTAAATAAGGTTAGGTTGCCTCCTAAGAAGCGCTTCTTTAACGTCATTAGCTTGACGGTTAGCTCCTTACGGAGGTGAGTATGGGCTCATATTTTTGCCCCTTGCAGTGAACCTTCTTCCTGTCTTCCCATGAATGAGCTCCACATGCTCTAAAGATAGGATACGACTCACTATGTTTAGTAAGACTGGCTTTTTGGTGAAGACAACTCTCATGCCAGGTGAGAGGCCTTTAGTTGGGACTTTCTTATCCATCCAGCCTTGAGGTGCTTTCTTCTTAGTACCTTTGTGCGTAGAGCTTGTTGATGGCTGCCCAACACCAAACTTAGAATTGATGTCTAGGGACTCTGTAATGCTTTGCACAGAAAGAGAGGGTTGGAACACTCAGTGTTGCACAGTTATCTCTCTTTTATTTGAGAGAAAAATGGGATGAGGCATACTGAATAGGATGTGAACCTCCCCTAGTTGTAGAGTCAGTTCTCCCTTACCCACATCAATGATAGCATTGGCAGTGGCTAGGAAACGTCTTCCAAAGATGACAAAGTCATCCTCATCCTCTCCTATATCCAAGACTATAAAGTTTTCAAGGATGTAGTGGTTTTCAACTTTGACTAAAACATCCTCTACTAACCCATATGGCCTCTTCATTGTCTTGTCTTCTATCTCTAGTGAGATGTTTATAGCTTGTACCTCAAAGATTTCCAGTTTCTCCAATACAGAGAGTGGCATGAGATTGATACTTGACCCTAGTTCACACAGAACCTTGTCAAAGGTCATGGTGCCTATCGTGCAAGGGATCAGAAAGCATCCATGATCTGGAAGCTTCTGAGGTAGTCTTTATTGAACCAAAGCATGGAGTTCTTTGGTAAGCAGTGGAGGTTCTTCCTCCAAAGGCTTTTTACTAAATAGCTTGGCATTCAGCCTCATAAGAGCAACTAGGTACCGAGCAACTTGCTCTTCCCTAGTGTCTTCATCCTCATCCCAGGATGAAAATTCATCAGAACTTATACACTACAGGAGTGCATTCAAAGGAACCACTATGGTCTTTATATGAGCCTTGGCTTCCTTTGGTTCTGGGATAGGGGGTTCTTGGGTGGGATTTGAGCACTCAGAGGGTGTACTTTTACTAGCATTTAACGCCAACTCTATTAGCTTATTGGGCATTAAGCGCCCATGCTGTTCACCCTTACTGGCGTTAAATGCCAGTCCCTCTGTCATGTTGGGCATTGAACGCACAGCAGGGGTCTCCTTGATGGCGTTGAACGCCAGCTACCCTGGGTGTCTGGGCGTTGAACGCCTAGTGAGGGGTTCCTCGCTAGCGTTCAGCGCCAGGCTGGCTACCTGTTTGGGTGTTAAACGCCTAGTGAGGGGTTCCTCACTAGCGTTCAGCGCCAAAATGCCTGCCTATTTAGGCGTTGAACGCCCAGCCAGTACTCCCTGGCTGGCGTTCAACGCCAACTCTGCTGATAGGATTGGCGTTGAACGCCCAGTGATATGTCCTTCACTGGCATTCAATGCCACCCCATTCTCTCCAGACTCAGCTTCTACCTCCATGGTTATGGCCTTGCACTCTTCTCTTGGGTTCACCTCAGTGTTTCTTGGAAGAGTGTCAGGAGGAGTCTAAGGGATCCTCTTGCTCAGTTAATCAACCTGTACCTCCAAATTTCTAATGGAGGATCTTGTTTCATTCATGAAACTCTGAGTGGTCTTAGAAAGGCTGGAAACCAAAGTTACTAAGTAAGAAAGGCTCTCCTTAGAAGTTTCTATATTTCCTTAAGAAGATGGGAATGGTGGTCTGTTGTTGAACCTATTCTGGTTCCTTCCACCTAGATTATTATTAAAACTTTTCTGTGGTTTCTGTTGATCCTTCCATGAGAGGTTAGGATGATTCCTCCATGAAGGATTGTAGGTGTTTCCATAAGGTTTTCCCATGTAATTCACCTCCTCCATGGTAGGTTGATCAGGATCATAAGCTTCTACTTCAGAAGAAGCTTCCTGAGTACTACCAGATGCAGCTTGCATTCCAGTTAAATTGGGAGATCATATTGACCTATTGGGTCAAGATCTTGTTCTGAGCCAGTATGGCATCCAGAGTATCAATTTCAAGAGCTCCTTTCTTCTGAGAGATCCCATGATTCATAGGATTTCTTTCAGAAGTATACATGAATTGGTTGTTTACAACAATCTCAATGAGTTCTCTAGCTTCTTTAGGTGTTTTCTTCAAGAGGAGTAATCCACTTGCAGAACTGTCCAATAAAATCTTGGACATCTTAGACAGACCATCATAGAACACGCCTATGATGGACCATTCTGAGAGCATGTCAGGAAGACATCTCCTAACCAGTTGCTTGTATCGTTCCCAAGCTTCATAGAGGGATTCACCTTCTCTTTGTCTGAAGGTTTGGATATCCACTCAAATTTTGCTCATCCTTTGATGGGGAAAGAATTTAGCAAGAAAAGTATTAACCAGATTTTTCCAAGAGTTTAGACTCTCTTTTGGTTGAGAATCCAACCATGTCTTAGCACTGTCTCTTACAATAAAGGGAAAGAGCATAAGTTTATAGACCTCAGGATTTACTCCGTTGGTCTTTACAGTATCACAGATTAGCAAGAACTCAGCTAAAAACTGATATGGATCTTCCATTGGAAGTCCATGAAACTTACAATTCTGTTGCAGAAGAGAGACTAACTGAGGCTTAAGCTCAAAATTGTTTGCTCCAATGGCAGGTACAGAGATGCTTTTGCCATATAAGTCAGAGGTAGGCATGGTGTAGTCACCAAAAACTTTTCTTGCTTCCTCTTGGGGTTCGGCCGTGTCTTCCCTTTCTTGTTCAAAGCTTTCTGAAAGGTCTCTTCCAAAGTGTTGTGCTTTAGCTTGTTGTATATGCCTCCTTAGAGTTTTCTCAGGTTCAGGATCAGGGGTCAAGAGGTGTTCTTTATTCCTATTCCTGGTCATAAACAAGAAAAGAAGAAAAGAAAGAAAAGAAGAAGGCTTTTTATGCCACTTGGACCTAGAGCTTCCAATTAGATGTGAAGAAAGAAGAGAAAGAAGAGAGAAAGAAAAGTGAAGATAGAAGAGGAGAGGGGAGTAGAATTCGAATAAATGGAAGTAGATATGAGAAGAATTAGAAATAGAAAATTTTTATTTTATTAATTAATTTTCAAAAACTATGGTTAATAATTTAAAAAGGAATTGAAATTTAGTTAGTCAATTTTCAAAAATAGAAGAGAGAGAAGAAGAAGGAGTTTTCGAGAATTAAGAGAGAGAATAGTTAGTTAGGAAGTTTTGAAAAAGAAGAGAGAGAAGATAAATAGTTAATTAAGAAAATATTTGAAAATAAAATAAGATAAGAGATAAGATAAGAAAAGATTTGAATTTAAAAAAAATTTTAAATTAAAAAAAGATAAGATGAGAAATTAAAAAGATTTGAAAAAAATTTGACTTTAAAATTGGGAGTTAGTAAAGATAAGATAAGAAATTGAAAAGATTTGAAAAAGATCTTAAAAAGATAAGATTTGAAATTTGATTTTGAAAAAGATTTAATTTTAAAGTTTGAAATTTGAATTCTTAAAATTAAAATTTAGAAAAAGATAAGATTTTTAATTTTGAAAAGATTTGGTTTTTGAAAATTGAAAACTAAGATAAGATAAGATAAAAAAATTTAAAATTGAAATCTGAATTTTTAATTAAAAATTTCGAAAATTAAGCTAAAATAAAAATAGAGAAGATATTTTTTATTTTTGAATTTAATGAGGAAAGAGAAAGAGAAGTAAAAGACATAAAACATAAAATTTTTACATCTAGCGCCCCAAAATTTTTGAATGTTTAAGGGAAAAACACAATGGGACACCAAACTTAAAAATTTTAAGATCAAAACACAAAGAAGACACAAGAACATTTTGAAGACTAACATGAACACAAAGAACAAGACTCAAGAAATTTAAAGAACACAAGAACACACAAAGAACACCAAACTTAAAAACAAAAACAGAAAACAGGTATAACACAAACCAAGAACAAAGATAAAAAAAGAAAATAAAAATTTTTGAAAAATATTTTTGATTTTTATTTTCGAAAATAGAGGAGAAGAAAATAAAAGTAAAAGACTCAAATAAAATAAAAATTACCTGATCTAGGTAGCAAGACAATCCGTCAGTTTGTCCTAACTCGAACAATTCCCGGCAACGGCACCAAAAACTTCTTGCACGAAATTCCCACACTCTCTACAACTGTACCAGCAAGTGCACTGGGTCGTCAAAGTAATACCTGAGCGAGTCAGAGTCGATCCCACGAGGATTGTGGTTTGAAGCAAGCTATGGTTATTTTGTAGGTCTTAGTCAGGCGAATCAGAAGGATGTTGGATTGATGTAAAGGCAATTAATATATATTTATATATTAAAATTAGTAATATGAATATAGTTGAAGATTGGAGTTGCTTTGCCTTTCTGGATTAACTCTGGTATTACTGTGTTCTTTGCTTGTGAGTGATTTATTCAATGTCAGTCTGTATGTGATTAACGCCATGGGCCGTGGTCCTCAATCTCCTCTGCTCCAGATCAAACGCCATTGGCCGTGGTCATCTGATCTGATGGAGCGTGAAGCTCTAGCAGTTCATTCTCCTGGCGGTCCTACTCAAAACGCCGCAGACAAGGTCGAATCTTTCGGATCAGAAAATGCTGCTTATTTGGATTCTAGCCTATACCACGAGACCCTAATCTCCTTGGAAATCGGCTGAACTGGTGTCTTGAGAAGTTCCCAATGAAGTCGTAGATTAGCCGTCTGAGAGATGTATAAACATAGTTGTTGGTTCGCACTTTCCAGTCACGTATTCACACGAACCCAAGTAGATGCGGGTGTTTGTCAGGAACGTTCGTCTTAGTATGATGAACAAAGCTGATTTTCACTGATCATCCTATTCAGTGTGTTGAAGAACGAATATACATCTTAGAAATAAATCAAACATGGATCGAAGAAGAAACAATAATACTTTTATTAATTCATAGAACTCAGCAGGGCTCCTCCCCTCAACCTAGAAGGTTTAGAAACTCATACTGAAAGAAAAATACAATGGTAGAAATGTGTAAAGTCTGCATGATGGGCGAAGATTGTAAAATACACTTTAAATACTAAACAAATGACTAGTAAGGGTAAAATAGTCTATTTACTGCTAAAATCCACTTCTGGGGCCAACTTGGTAAGTGTTTGGGCTGAGCTTTGATGAGATGCACGTGCTAGGAGATCTTTAGGGCGTGAAACACTGGCTAAGGGGTCCCCTCTGGGCGTTTGGATGCTGGTCTCTCCTCTTTGGGTGTTGGACGCTTGGAAGGGGGTAGGAGGCTGGCGTTGGACGCCCGTTTTGGGCCTTCAAATCCGAAGTAAAGTATGGACTATTAAGCATTTCTGGAAAGCTCTGGAAGTCAGTTTTTCATATCCATTGAGAATGCTCCATTTGGACTTCTGTAGCTCTAGAAAATCTCTTCCTAGTGCAAGGAGGTCAGATCCGAACAGCATCTGCAGTGCTTTCTCTGTCTTTGAATCAGACTTTTGCTCCAGCTCCTCAATTTCAGCCTGAAATTGTATAAAAACACAAAAACTCATAGTAGAATCCAAATATGTGAATTTAACACTAAAACCTATAAAATATAATAAAAACTAAACAAAACATACTAAAAACTATATGAAAATGATGCCAAAAAGTGTATAAAATATCTGCTCATCAGAAATCAAGATAAGATTTGAAAAAGATTTAAATATAAATTTTGAAATTTGAATTTCGAATTTTGAATTTTGAAATTTAAAATTTGAATTTTGGATTTTGAATTTTAAAATTTGAATTTTAAAGACTGAATTAGAATTAGAATTAAGATAAGATAAGATTTTTAAAAAGATTTGAAAAAGATTTTAAAATTTAAAAGAAGATACGATAGAGAAGATTTTAAATTAAAAAGAAGATAAGTTAGGTAAGCAAGATAAGGAAGTTAAGAAAAGATAACTTTTTAATTTAAAAACATTTGAAATCAAAATTTTAAAAGAAACGTAAGGTATTTAAGAATCAAATTTTAAAAGAAAAGATTTTAACAGATTTTAAAAGATATGATTTTAAAATTTAAATCTTGACTTGACTAATAAGAAAACACCTAATTTAAAAATTGAATTTAAATGTGCAAAATTTTCGAAAATTAATGCAAGATAAGAAAAGATATTTAAATTTTTTTTTATTTTTTGAATTTAATGAAAAAAGAGAAAAATAACAAAAAGACACCAAACTTAAAATTTTTAGATCTATGACACCTAGAATTCAAAAATTGCAAAGATAAACACAAACATTTTGAAGATCAATAAGAACACCAAGAACAAAACTTAAAGAATTCAAAGAAAATAAAGAGAATGCAAAGGACACCAAACTTAAAAATTTTGAAAACCAAAGATACCAATTTTGAAAATTTTAAAAGAAAAGACACAAGAAGACACCAAACTTAAGGATTGACACAAGATTCAAATAAAAGACATTATTTTTGGAAATTTTTAGAAAAAAAGGACTCAAGAAATTCCAAAATTCAGCAAGAACAAGAACAAAAGACTCAAACCAAAAATAAAGATTGATAAAGAAAAGTAAAAGTTTTTTGAAAAAGTTTTGATTTTTTTCGATAAAGAAGAAGAAAATAAAAGACTCTAACAAAATTAAAAACAATCCCCGGCAACGGCACCAAAAACTTGGTGTGCGGAATTACACTTCGCACAACTGAACCAGCAAGTGCACTGGGTCGTCCAAGTAATACTTGAGTGAGTCAGGGTTGATCCCACGAGGATTGTGATTTGAAGCAAGCTGTGGTTATCTTGTAGATCTTAGTCAGGCAGATTAGAAAGTTGATTAGTTTTTTAGAACGCATAAAAGTGAAATAAAGATAACGTTACTCAGTTGATGGTGAATGCGATGATAAGAAGATGGTTAAGGCTTTGGAGATGCTTTATTCTTCTGGATCAATTCGGTTTTATTGTCTCCTCCAATTGTGAATGATTTCTTCTATGGCAGGCTGTATGTGATCAACGCCTTTCTTGAGAGGTTGCCAATTCTCCACCAGAGCTGAACACCAGGGTTAGTTCATATCCAGTCTGATTGAGGGTGAAGCTCCTGCAGTCCATTCCGCTTAGTTATCCTACTCAAAATGCCACAGACAAGGTCGAATTTTCTGGATCAGAGAATGTTGTTCCTTTGAATCTAGCCTCTACCATAAAGACTCTGATCTCCCCATACTCGGCTAAACTGGTGTCTCGAGAAGTCTCCAACGAAGTCGTGGATTAGCTGTCTAAGAGATATATAATCAAGCTAGTGGTTCATCATTGTCCGATGAAAGACTCACTCTGAACCCATGTAGAATGAGATAACCTTGTGCTGATTCAACTCATTCATAAGGAAGAAGAACAAAGATACATCTTACAATAGATAATCAAACACAGAATGAAGATAGAACAGTAATACTTTTATTAATCCATGAAACTCAGTAGAGCTCTTCCCCTCAACCTAGGAGGTTTAGAGACTCATACTGATAGAAAATACAATGTGAAATGTGTAGAGTGTCAAAAGTCTCTAAAAAGTATATATGTTCTCAAATAAATACTAGACTAATAACTAAGGGTTACATAAAAAGGGTAAAACAGTCTTTTAGTGCAAAAAAATCCACTTTCGGAACCCACTTGGTGAGTGTTTGGGCTGAAAAAAATAGTAACCCACGTCCTACGAGGGCTCTAGGGCGTTGAACACTGGCTAGGGGCACCTTCTTGGGCGTTGGACACCAGGATAGGATAGATGGCTGGCGTTGAATGCCAGTTTTGGGCCTTTAATTCTGAAGCAATGTATAGACTATTATCTATTGCTGGAAAGCCCTGGATGTTAGCTTTTCAATGCCACTGAGAATGCTCTATTTGGAGTTCTGTAGCTCCAGAAAAGCTCTTTCGAGTGCAAGGAGGTCAGATCCTGACAGCATCTGCAGTGCTTTCTTTGCATCTAAATCAGACTTTTGCTCTAGCTCCTCAATTTCTGTTAATTAAGCATAAAACATCCCTCTTATCATTCCATTGAATTTGAATAAAATTTCGATTTTTTTTTAAAATGAAGTAAAGTGCAAGAAACTCGAGTTATATAATAAGAATGGTCCAATTATTTGGTGTGGAGGCATTACTTTTACTTTTCTGAATGCATGAATCAATAGTGCATATTTGATGTTGAAGTTAAGTGTGTTGGCTCTTGAAAGAATGATGGAAAAGATGAAGTATTATTGGTAATATGAAAAATTCAGATATTTGATTCTTGAAGCAAGAAAAAGCAAAAAAAAAAAAAAGCGAAAAAGCCAATAGCTCTTTAAACCAAAAGGCAAGAGCAGGGATCCAAGGCTTTGAGCATCAATGGTTAGGAGGGTCTAAAGAAAAAAAATCTTGGCCTAAAAAGTTTAAATGAGCTACTTCCCCTAACTATATGCTTGTGGTGTGAAGGTGTCAAGTGAAAAATTTTAGACTGAGTAGTTAAAGTCGTGATCCCAAAAGCAAAAGAGTATGCCTAAGAACACTAGAGACCACTGGCTGGGGCTTCTAACATAGCCAAATTACAATCCTAAAAGGGTTTACCCTGTTAAGTGTCTGTGGTGTTTATGTATCCGGTGGTAATATGGGAAAACAAAACGCATAGGGTCATGGCCAGGCTCTAAAAGAAGCTGTGTTCAAGAATAAAAAAGAACTAAATTAAGAGAGTCAACAATATCATCCGGATTTTGAATTCCTAAAGACACCAACACTTCTGAGCTTCATAGGATAGTGAGATGCCAAGACTATTCAGAAGTAAATGGTTACTAGCTCCGCTCATCAATTGGAACTGAGCTTCATTGAAAACTCTGAGATTTATTGTATCCTTCTCTTCTTTATTTTCCTACTTTTTTTTGGCTACTTGGGGACAACCAACAATTTAAGTTTGGTGTTCTAATGAGAGGATATTTTGTACGCTTTTTGCATCATTTTCATATTATTTTAGTTATGTTTTGTTTAAGTTTCATTATATTTTCATAGGTTTTAGTGCAAAAATCACATTTTTGGATTCTACTTTGAGTTGTTGTGTTTTATGATGATTTCAAATAATTTATGGCTAAAATTGAGGAGCTTTGGTAAAGTCTGATTCAGAGGCAAGGAAAGCGTAGCAGATGTTGTCAAATTCTAACCTCCATGCATTCAAACTTGCATTTTTGGAGCTACAGAGGTCCAAATGATGCATTCTCAATGGCTTTGGAAAGCTAACCTCTAGAGCTTTCCAAAAATATATAATAGTCTATACTTTTCTTCGAAGCAACCTGACCATATTGGGCGTTGAACGCCAAGAAGCTATCTCCTTGCTGGCGTTCAACGCCCCAAGGAGACAAGCCAGCATTGAACGCCCAAGAACCACCCCCCTTTGGGGAGTTCAATGCCCACCAAGTAGCAAGGCAGCACCAATCATCCCCCAATGGGCGTCTAATGCCCGTTCTTCAAGATGGACACCAAGCTCAACCCAAGTACTCAACCAAAGTGGGCCCAAGGATGGATTTTTGCAACTGTAGTCTAGTCTGTCATACTTTTTGTACTTCTTAGTTATTAGGTTATTATATATAGAACAAAGATCACCACTGTTAGAGATCTTTGACCATTCATACATTTCACCATTTTTTCTGTAAAGCATGAGCTACTAAACCTCCTAAGTTAGGGTTAGGAGCTCTGCTGATTCTCATGGATTAATAATATTACTGTTTCTATTTCAATATACGTTTGATTCTATTCTCTTGTACATTTTTGTTCTTCATCTTATGAATTAAGGATGACTCGTGACAATCATCCTTGTTCAACATGGGTTCCATGTGAGTCCTGACCCGGATAGCATTGAACCACAGTTAGAGAATGCACTACGGATCCCAAGAGCGTGCCTGGGCGACTTTGGATAAGTGACATAAAATTCCGTTGACCGTGGGTTACTGAGGCCTCTGTGGCATTAAAGATAGAGTCTGAGAAGCATCATTCCCTGATCCAGAAGATCCAACCTTGTCTGTGGCATTAAGGCTAGAGAATGCATCTTCGGCATACTGATGAGCGGATATTTTATACCCTTTTGGCATCATTTTCATATAGTTTTTGTTATGTTTTATTTAAGTTTTATTACATTTTCATAGGTTTTAGTGCAAAATTCATATTTTTGAATTCTAATTTTAGTTTTTGTGTTTTATGATGATTTCAGATATTTTCTGGCTGAAATTGAGGAATTTTGGCAACGTCTGATTTAGAGACAGAAAAAGGAATGCAGATGCTATCAGATTCTGACCTCCATGCACTCAAAGGAGCTGTCAGATTCTCAACGGATATGAAAAGCTAACATCCAGGGCTTTCTAGAAATATATTATAGTCTATACTTTCCTTTGGAAATGAAGGCCCAAAACTGGTGTTCAACGCCAGCCACTAACCTCATTCCTGCCGTCCAACGCCCAAAAGGGAGTAGCTGGCATCCAATGCCCATTCAGGAGTCCAAAGCTGGCATCCAAAAGCCTAGAGGGAGTACTAACTCGTGGCTTTACTCAAGCTCAGTCCAAACACTAACCAAGTAGGTCCATAAAGTAGATTTTCGTACTACAAGACTAATTTATCTTATTTCTGTAATCCTTAGTTATTAGATTAGTATATATAGAACAAGGATCACCCTTGTTCAGGACCTTTATGCCATATTTTCGAATACATTACTATTTTCTGTATGTTTTGAGTCACTAACCACCTAGGTTAATGTTAGGAGCTCTGCTGATTCTTATGGATTAATAATATCACTTTTCTATTTCAATCTATGCTTGATTCCATTCTAAGATGTATCTTCGTTCTTCATCCTAATGAATTGGGAGTGTAACTTAACTGTCATCCCTATTTCACATGAGTTCGAGTGAGTCCTTGATAGGATAGTTGGTGCATGAAATTGTGATCATCAATAATGACGCCAAAGACTTGGAGCTCTCAAACGTGAGTAACACTTTGTCACAATTCCGCACAACTAACCAGCAAGTGCACTGGGTCGTCCAAGTAATACCTTACGTGAGTAAGGGTCGATCCCACGGAGACTGTCGGCTTGAAGCAAGCTATGGTCATCTTGTAAATCTTAGTTAGGCAGATTCAAATGGTTATGGAGAATTGATAATTATATAATAGAATAAAGATAGAGATACTTATCTAATTCATTGGTAGGAATTTCAGATAAGCGTATGAAGATGCTTTGTTTCTCTTGAACCTCTGCTTTCCTATTGCCTTATTCCAACCATTCATACTCCCTTCCATGGCAAGCTTTATGTTGGGCATCACCGTTGTCAATGGCTACTTCCTGTCCTCTCAGTGAAAATGTTCCAAATGCGCTGTCACCTCACGGCTAATCATCTGTCGGTTCTCGATCGTGTTGGAATAGGATCTATTCATCCTTTTGCGTCTGTCACACACCCAACAATCGCGAGTTTGAAGCTCGTCACAATCATCCCTTCCCAAATCCTACTCGGAATACCACAGACAAGGTTTAGACTTTCCGGATCTCAAGAATGACCGCCAATAATTCTAGCCTATACCACGAAAGTTCCAATCTTAGATTAGAAACCCAAGAGATACGCATTTAAGCCATTGCTAGTAGAACAGAGGTGGTTGTCAGGCACATGTTCATAGGTGAGAATGATGATGAGTGTCACGGATCATCACATTCATCAAGTTGAAGAACGAATGAATATCTTAGAGAAGAAGCAGGCGTGAGTTGAATAGAAGAACAATAGTAATTGTATTAATTCATGAAGAACAGCAGAGCTCCACACCTTAATCTATGGTGTGTAGAAACTCCACCGTTGAGAATACATAAGAACAAAAGGTCTAGGCATGGCCGTGAGGCCAGCCCCCAAACGTGAAAAGGTCTATGAAAGTATGAGCAAAAAGATCTCCCTAAAATACAATAGCAAAAGGTCCTATTTATAGAGAACTGGTAGCCTAGAGTTACAGAAATAAGTAATTAATGCAGAAATCTTCTTCCAGGCCCACTTAGTGTGTGCTTGGGCTGAGCATTGAAGCTTTCACATGTAGAGACTTTTCTTGGAGTTAAACGCCACTTTTGTGCCAGTTTGGGCGTTTAACTCCAGCTTTTATGCTAGTTCTGGCGTTTTGACGCCAGAATTTCTATGCTGACTTGGAACGCCGGTTTGGGCCATCAAATCTTGGGCAAAGTTTAATGACCTAATTTCTGGTACGTCATGATCATACTAAAAACTGAGCGCTACCAACTTGTCTACCTAATTATTATGTATTATTTATTATATGAGCCTGATTCGTTGTTAAAAGCGTAGTTATTTTACGAGGTACTTTTTTTAAAAAAACGTTTGGATTAACAAATAGTATCATTCATAATCAATTCACAACTGATAATATATAAAATAAATATAAACAACCACACATAAATACATCACAAGCAGTTGACAATATTCGGTGATCCAGCCTTTATTAGAGTATAGACTTTTAGTTAGAACACCCCTAGACATAGCTAGATAATAACTATATATATATATATACATACAACATCCCAGGTCCTGACCTGTTCAAGAAGTCCCTAAGCTGGCACCCAAGTTAGCCTAGACTCTATACTCACCTAGTCCCTCTAAACTACTAAAGCGAGGGAAAGTACGTTCTAGGTCTTCAAAACTCAAGTCAGGTAGATCATCATCAAAAGGTGGAAGGTCGTCTATTAATCCTCTGCACGATCATATGTCATCAAAGAACGTCTCTCAAGTACTTCATCGAGTGGCCACATAACAGAAACATCATACGGAGGACTTAGGTTAAAGTTTGTAGATAAGCAGGGTGCAGACGTTGGCTGGCCTCATAGTATATACATATAAACAGGTAACGGAGTTCACTCTAGACTCAGAAGACTACCTAGAGCGGAATCCTCTTTGCAGAACAGTCATCAGCAAACTACGGAAGGGTACTCATGCTTCCATCTAAAGGGGGAAGGGAGAGAGAAGGGTAAGAACTAGGGTGTGTAGAAGCTCCACACCTTAATCTATGGTGTGTAGAAACTCCACCGTTTAGAATACATAAGAACAAAAGGTCTAGGCATGGCCGTGAGGCCAGCCCCCAAACATGAAAAGGTCTATGAAAGTATGAGCAAAAGGATCTCCTTAAAATACAATAACAAAAGGTCCTATTTATAGAGAACTGGTAGCCTAGGGTTACAGAAATAAGTAATTAATGCAGAAATCTTCTTCCGGGCCCACTTGGTGTGTGCTTGGGCTGAGAATTGAAGCTTTCACATGTAGAGACTTTTCTTGTAGTTAAACGCCAGCTTTTGTGCCAGTTTGGGCGTTTAACTCCAGCTTTTATGTCAGTCCTGGCGTTTTGACGCCAGAATTTCTATGCTGACTTGGAATGCCGGTTTAGGCCATCAAATCTTAGAAAAGTATAGACTATTATATATTGCTGGAAAGCCCAGGATGTCTAATTTCCAACACAATTGAGAGCGCGCCAATTGGGCTTCTGTAGCTCCAGAAAATCCACTTCGACTGCAGGGAGGTCAGAATCTAACAACATCTGCAGTCCTTTTTCAGCCTCTGAATCAGATTTTTGCTCAGGTCCCTCAATTTCAGCCAGAAAATACCTGAAATCACAGAAAAAGACAAAAAGTCATAGTAAAGTCCAGAAATGTGATTTTTATTTAAAAACTAATAAAAACATAATAAAAACTAACTAAAATATACTAAAAACATACTAAAAACAATGCCAAAAAGCGTATAAATTATCCGCTCATCAATAGTACTGAACCACAAGCTTGATTATACATCTCTTAGATAGCTATTCCACAACTTCGTTGGGTACTTGGAGACATCAGTGCAGCCGAGATACGGGACGATTAGGGCCTTTGTGGTATAGGCTAGAACCAGGACGCAGCATTCTCTGATCTAGAAGATCCGACCTTGTCTATGGCTCTTTGAGTAGGATCACCTAGGGAATGGACTGCTGGAGCTTTACCCCCGTTCAGATTGGATGACTGCTGACCCGACATTTGTTCTGAAGCAGAGGATATTAATGACTGCTGACCCGGTTTTAATCATTTACAGCCTGCCATAGAATGAATCATCAGAAGTTGGAGTAGATGATGAGAAAAGTTGATCCAAAAGAAAGTAGCATCTCCGAAGCCTCAACCGTCCTATCATCACTGATTTCTCATCTATCTAGTAACGTTTTATTTATTTATCTGTTTTATGCCTTTTTCACTAGAGCTATCATCTTTTCTATCCGCCTGACTAAGATCTACAAGGTAGCCATTGCTTGTTCAAACCAACAATCCTCACGGGATCAACCCTCACTCACCTGAGGTATTACTTGGACGATCCGGTGCACTTACCGATCTACTGTGCGAATGTTGCAGAGCTAATTTCGTGCACCACATACTTACAACATTTTCACACTTCTTCAATTAATCATAATCATTTAATCATCATCATATTTCAGTAATAATTCTTCATTCATTTTCACTTACATTCATTTATTCACTCATTCATTTTTACCTTTTCCTTCATCAATAAAATGCTTACTTCCATCATACACCACACTCCACTAACCATGGACCAAATATTAGGCTTTAAAACAAAGGTAACCAGGGCTTGAAAGTTGAAGGAATGGTTTAAAAGCTAAATTTCAGGTTTCAGAAAAACAGGGGTTCGCATACGCGATCCCCTGTCCGCGTACACAGAGAGTGCAACCCGAAACGAAGGCCCGCGTTACGTGTTACCCTTCGCGTACGCGACACTTCAAAATTCCACTTCTCGCATACACGTACACCTGCTCGTGTACGCGAGACACCAAACCCGAAGAGAATGGCCGCGTCACATGCGAGGATCATGTACGTGAGTTATGCAGGGTGGCCAAAATGTTCAAGTGTTGCAGAGTTTTAGCTTTACACACCGAACGTCTGATGCAAGTTACTTTTTTGTTTAATATATTCGTTCTTCGAATGGTGTAAACTTCTCAAACCAAATTTTCTTTCAAGAAAGTTTGATAAAATTCGGAGATCTGGAGGCCAAGTTATGCTCCGTCAAAATTGGTCAAAAATCATAGATTTCATTGAAAATGTCAAACCTCAACTTTCAAAATATTTAAATTCCCAACCCTTTTAATACTTACCAAATCTTACTGGAATCATATCAAACCAAGTCCAATCATTCCTAAATACACCACTTTCGCAAACATAATCACTCCCACACAATAATTCATTTCTAAGACAACATAATCCATATCAACAAGCCACACATATATACATATATCATCGACACTATCAACTTCCTCATTCCAAACAATTATCAACTCACCCATCCCACATCAATTCAACACAATATACAATAATACATGGTTCAACCTTCACATACATTAATACACATCACAACATTACTAACCCTCATAAATATCCACCAATTTCAATCTTATCCTACTGTCATCTAGCATAAGTTTTCACGACACATTATATTTTAGTTACGAGAAACCAAAACCATACCTTGCCCGATTCCCAATTAAACCTAGAACACCTCAAGCATTCATCGTACTATAAGCTCCTCAACTTTGGCCCCTCACCAACTAAACCCAGCCTCCAAAACATGATATCAAGCTTCCAAATTCTCACTTTGACTCTAATCAACAACAAATTTCAATCTAACTTCACATTTATCAACACAATGAATATATAGTTCATTAATTCAACATATATACTAATGGTTTGAGGGTGCTTACCTGACCCACATCTCCAATGAGCTAAACCCGACAATACCTGTAAGCTAATTCGACCCTAAACACCGAAATTGCACAAGATTCAACATAATTACATATTGAATTTCAAAATTGAGGACGGAAAAATTGAGAAGGATGATGAGTTTTCCTTACCTAATTAGGTACTAGGATTTGTAAAGCTCGAAGCTGTGGTCACGTGGCCACAAACAGTGCGACGATTGGAGCTTCGGATCAAAAGGTACGCGAGGTTGAATTATTGAGTGAGGGTTTAGTCTTCTTCCTCCTCCATCATGCAAGCTTTCAGCATGGGTTTCATTTTGGAGGAGAAAAAAAGAGCTAAAGCTCTTTTATGTTATTGAGTTGGGCTGGGCCTTGGGCCCATTATGGGTCTGGTTTGCTCAGTTCGGCCCAATCTTGGGCCAAGTTCTTTAAAATTAGTGTTAAAATTCTTATTTTAATTAGCTCTTCCACATTAAACTATAACATTCCATTTCCTAATTCGTTAAAATAATAATTATTTTATTTGCTAATTATTTACTAATTTTGCGGGTTTTATGTCCAACTCTCCTAACAGAAATTTTTGCCCACAAAAATTTTCCGTTACTAACGAAAACGGGTGGAAGCACTCTCCTCGACCTCAACTCCTGGTTCGAATCCAAGTCTAATACTACATCTAATCTTTTCAGTCCTAAAATTCTCAACTCTATTATTCTACCTAAACGAAAGTGAGGTTCCAGCTTCAAATAGAACAAATCCGATCTACATGTCCGGTATCAAACTTACCTCGATCCTATTAGGGCCGACCTGCACCTGTGGCTCTCCCTCGTGGACAATCCCTAAGCATGTAACCCGGTGCCCCACATCGAAAACACATCCCCAGTCTGGCCCAGTGCAGCTCATCTGGAGCAGTCTCACTACAACCTTCCTATAGCAGTGCCCACTTCATGGAGCAATCTTCCGCGAACTGGCTCTTGTTAACCAACTCAATGAAACACCTTAGCCTTTGTGGATATACGTAATTGAAGATGTCTCTCTTAAGTCCTCTTTCATACTGAGCACACATCCACTTTTCATAATCGACTGGATTTCCTTGACAAGCTTTTGAGAAACGGCACAAGTTGTCAAATTCACCAGTATACTCAGTAACAACATATCCTTCTACTTCAGCTGCGTTAACTCCAACTCCTTTGCAGTGAGAATCGTGTGCAAGGAATATTTTTTTTAAAACTCTATCTTGAATCTATTCCAAGGGACATCTGTTAACTCCACCTGCAAGGTATGACACAAGTCCTGCTACCAATGCTGAGCATCTCCCTCCAACATATAGGTCATTATCTCGATCGACTGTACCTCAGGAGCACACTGAGTGTGCAAAACCCTCTCGACGTCTGAAAACCACTTATCAGCTTCCAAAGCATTAACATTTCAGTTAAACTGAGGTGGACAACCCTTCAGGAAGTCAGTGAGGGTTATAGACCTATAATGTCGACCTACGTTACTGGTACCAGCACCAGAGTTTCCGTCTTGATGTCTTCCCGCCGGTTCTGTCATAAGATTTTCTCTCCAAGTACCTTGCTTGAATCTTGTGAGACACTATTTGGTCCCTATTCATACCAAATAATTGATAATAAGGTGAGCAGTCTCAATATCTCAAGTTTAGTGCTTTAAAGCCCCAAATACATGCTCACGAACTTTCATGCCACAAATATGAGTCAAATAACCTGATTTATCATGTATAAATACCCAGAGTACGTCCAGAAGCATAGTTAGTCCGTTTCCCAAGCTCTACGGGAACGAACTACTCTGATACCATAATATAACACCCTACCACACAGAACTTTAGGCTTAAGTTGTAAGGTTGAGGTGGTGAGGTATTACTACCTCTAAAAGTAAAGTATTATATATAATATAGTTGAAAAGAAGTTTTATCTAGAAGCCTTTGAAGGAAAGATAAACAAAGCGTTAAGCGTAAAAGTGCATATCTCTCGACAAAAAAAAAAATAATCGCAAACTAAAAAAAAATAAGAATAAGAACTATAGAGGCCTAAGAAAAGAGTTGCAAGAATACAAATAACAAAATTTCTGACTCAGTCCACGAAGCCAAGACTGGCCAGAGCATATATATACATATATACATACATACAAGTGAAACCCCAAAAGACCCAACAATATAAACTACAGAACCTGTTTCTCTAAGTCAACCTCTAGGAGGGACAAAATATAATATACACATAGTGGAGAGATAAGTGTATTCTTATATATAACATAACCAAATCATAAAACCAAAACATAAGAATCCTTTGCTGATAGAAGCTCCCAGAATGCCTCAGCGAGGTGCCACTTGACCTGTATCAGAAAACTACAAAATATGTTTGAGGTGAGAACCAGAGGTTCTCAACATGATAACAGTGCCCACATAACTAACATATAAGGTCCTGGGAAAGCCAAAAGAGATCCTAGAACTTCCGACACAAGATTCAAACTTTAAACTAATATTTAGTGAATATTAGAAAATAATTAAGAGAAGAAGTTGGTGACGCTTAGCTACTTATATGACCATGGCATACCGGGAGTTTGGTCGTTATAGCAGCAGTACTGATGACACTTCTCCAATGGTAATCTCTGTGTACAGTGATACCAGGCATGATGGTGGCGAAATGAATCCTCATCTATCGCAACCCTCTTCCTCTTTCTCTCCGTTTGGGCTCTTCTCAAAGATGGCAGCGGCTCCAACCGATAGTAGCAGCAATGTTGCATAACGGAACAGCTCCCTCTTTTCTCTTTTCTATCACACGCTTGATAAATCCATATTTTACGATAAATTTTGTATTGAAAAGAGTGAATTTTATCAACTTGCCTTGCATTTATTCATTGAAAATGCATAGTTCTCCTAATTATGCTTAATGCTTTTTATTGAAAATGCATAGTATTGAAAATGCTTGTTATGCTTAAAAATTACTAAATTTACTTCATTGTTATCTTATCCGATACCTTGATGTGTTTGCTTGAGTGATTGAAGGTTTACAAGGCAAGAACGGCTTGAAAAAATGGAGAAAAAGCATGCAAAAGTGGAGAATTAATGAAGAAATGAAGATTGGAGAATTTCATGGTTATGCGTAGGCATGCCTTGTGCATACACATCTCTTTGGATTTGTGCGTGCACACGGCAGATGCGTACGCATGAGTAGCAGCACGTGATTTACTTAAGTGAAACATGGCCCGCAATTGCTAGCCCATTTTGGGCTCAATCCAACTCATTTCTGAAGCATCTGAAGGCAAGGCTCAAGGGAGATTCAAAAAAAAAAAAAAAAAGAATAACATAGTACACTGTATTTTAGAATCATGTTTTAGGATAGAATTCTAGAGAGAGAAGCTCTAACTTTTCTCTAGAATTTAGGGGTTTTGGTTTAGCTTTTTCTTAGATTTAGATTTTAATTTTTGTTTTAATTTAGTTTTCTTTATGTTTTCTTATTCTAGCATCTTAATTTTCCTAGTTCTCTTGTTAATTTTCCTATTTTGCTACTTTCTTTAGTCTATGAACAATTGTTGACTCCTAATTTTACTTTTAATGCAATTGATGTTTTTCATATTTATTGTTGCTTATTTAAATTGTTGTTATTGCTCTCTTATTTTGGCAGTTATAGATTCTATAATTCTTGCAATTTACCATGTTTTATTTTTATGCATTTCAAGTGTTTGATAAAATGTATTTTCTAATTTTAAAATAGATTTTTGCATTCTTGGCTTGGAATTGAGGACTTAGGTGATCTTGAGTAATTGATATCCAATATTGATTGGTAATTTAAGGTTGTTAGTTATTTTGTTTCCACTGACGCTAGTCTTTCACTAAGTCTAATTAGTGAGTTGGCTAGGACTTGTGTATTAAGATCAATTATGCCCATTGGACTTTCTCTCGATGTTAGGGAATTACGAAGTGGGATTAACTCTTCTTAATTACCATGTTTGTGGTCAATGACTTGTATAGGAACCCTTGATTATCAATCCTTGCCAAGATGCCTTTTTAGCATTTGAATTCTTCGTTTGCTCTTTACTTTAATGTCATTTAAATTCTTGTCAATTCCTTTCACAATCCTTTTTCTCATAACCAATGATGCACATACCTTACTGCAATTCTTTTGAGAAATGACTTGGGATTTAAAACTCCCAATTTTTATTAATTTGAATTCATGAAAAACAAACTAAACTCTGACACAGGTCATTTGTTGGTTTGGAACTATACTATTGATGAAGCAATTCTTTTTGAGAAATTCTAGACCGACGTTTGGCCCGCGTCAAGTTTTTAGTACCGTTGCCTGGAAATTGCAATGTGTGCTTGTTATTGATTATTGTTAATATATTAATATTGTGAATAGTTTGCGTTGTGTTTGTTTGCTTGTGTTTGTTAGTAGTTAGCAGTGTATTTTTCTTTGTTTCTTACTATCTTTTTATTTTTTCTTTTCTCTATGAATTCTCACCCTTTTGGCTATGAGTTTGGTTATAACTTTGCTGCAGGAAATGGAGACTTCAATGATGGATCACACTATGGGACGGGAAATCAATCGAGCGAGGAATGATGAGCGGATATTTTATACGCTTTTTGGCATTATTTTCATATAGTTTTTATTATGTTTTGTTTAAATTTTATTACATTTTCATAGGTTTTAGTGCAAAATAAAAATTTTTGGATTCTACTTTAAGTTGTTGCGTTTTATGATGATTTCAGGTATTTTCTGGCTGAAATTGAGGAGCTTTGGAAAAGCATGATTCAAAGATAGAGAATGGACTGTAGATGCTGTCAGATTCTGACGTCTATGCACTTGAAGGAGCATTTTTCAAGCTACAGAAGTCCATATGGCATGCTCTCAACGGCATTGGAAAGCTAACATCCAGGCAATATATAATAGTCTATACTTTGCTCTGGAAATAAAGGTCTAAAACTGGCGTTCAACGCCAGCACTTCACCTTCTTCCTGGCGTTGGACGACCAAAAGGGAGCAGCGCTGTTGCCGGGGATTGACTGTGATTGACAACTACTGGTTGTTTGATTATTTAGATTAGGCGTTTTTCCTTTAATTTCATTCAACTTATTTCTTTAAATTTAAAAAAAAAAATTGATTTATTTTATTTAATTTTTTTTCCGCTTAATTTCTGAAATTAAGTTTGGTGTCTCCTTAATTGTTTTATTCTTCCTAGTTATTTTACTTATTGATTTCGAATTTTATACTCCTTTTTGCTTATTAGTTATTTTATTTTCTTAATTACTCAGTTTATTTTCTTTATTTTATTTTATTTTATTTTTTTATTATTTTTATTTTTCTTTATGTTCTTTCTTCTTTGCTTGCCTGTTTACCACATGGTGCGTTTCATTCTGTTTGGTGTTTTGTGCTAAGAAAAAATAATAGAGAGAGATCACATGGGTTACTACTCACACCCAAGTAGTGATTCATATTATTGTGGATGGAGGAACTATCCGAATTTTGGTTGGCAAAGTCAAAACCAAAGAAACTTCAGTGCTCCATATTCCAACTATCAAGAACCACCATCTCCATATTCATACCAAGAACCACCACCTCTCTATCTATATCAAGAACCATCATCTTTCTACCCATATCAAGAGCCACCATCTCCCTACTCATACCAAGAACCATCCTCTTTTTACTCTTATCAAGAACCATCATCTCCTTATTCATATTAAGAGCCACCATATCCTTATTCATTTCAAGAACTATCAGCTTTTGAGCTTCTCATGAAAGAATGCATACATGTTATGAGGATGAGTGTCAAAAATATAGAAAAATATGTGGAGTTGATTATCAAGTCCCAGGAAGAGGAACAAGCAAATTCTTTCCCAAAAAATACAATGCAAGATCCTATGGAAGAAAGTGAGGAAAGCAATCAAAGGAGTTCATACTCCAGTGAATTAGAGAACTCTCCACCCTCACACATGAAAGAAGAGGAAGATGCACAAACCAAGAAGGAAGATGCACGAACAAAGAAGAAAGATGCACAAACAAAGAACGTTGTAAAGGATGAAAACAATTATGGGAATCTACACTCCAATGAAGCAGATAGTGGTATAGAGGGTGAGTTTATTGAACCACCAATTCAAGAAGTTCTTGATGAAGGGTACATTCCAACCATCACACAACACCCAAATTTTGAAATCGGAGAGGTGAACGCCATCAAGGCACAGAAAAGGAGATTGTGACCAAGAAATAAAAGACAATATCCATGAAAAAGAGAAGGTCAGCCAAAAGCAATCCAACCTCTACCCCAACAAACAAGGTGAATCAAGCTAATTACAATAAAAGAAAGCTTGTTAGGAGAAATTTAAGTCCGAGGGCACTAATTTTTGCCTCTCCTCCCTTTGAGTCATTTCTTTTAACCAACTGGAAGAAGAAGAAGAAGATTCGACAATCAAGTGTCAAGCTAGTGACATTAAAGAAGCGCTTGTTGGGAGGCAACCCAATAATTTGTATCCTTAGATTTTCTATTTTTTTCTTAATTTATTTAGTTTGTTTTAATTTCTTATAGTCTTCATTCTTTTTAACTGTGCTTTAATCATGCAGAGTGTGTAAAACAGGAATAATTTTCCCTTGCTTGAGGACAAGAAAGCTTTTAAGTTTGGTGTTATAGAGCACGCTCTACGTTTACCTTATCATTAGTGACACCAAAGGGAGATGAATGTTCTTCATGGAGGAGCAAAGCTGGAGGAATGAGACGGCCACCAGCATAACTGAGGTGGTTGAGTTCCTTTCATTCTATTTCTCCTTCCGTTGTTATTTTATTATCTTCTATTTTCTGTTGCTTTGATTGTCTGCATGATCTTTAGTACTTTCAGTTATTAGATTTAGTTTCATTCTGTTATTTGCTTTTTTGTTTTTAAAAAAAAAACTTTGTCTCATATACTGCTTACTGAGCTTGAATCTAAACAGAAAAGAAAAAAAGTGATGTATTGCATGAAAAATAGAGTTTATATCAAAGAGTAGTCTTACTTACTTAAATGTGGTGGTATTATTTGTGATTCTGAATGCATGACATGAACGTGTGTATTTGAATTTGAATAAAAGAATGTTAATGTATGCGGAACAGGAATTTAGAGAACTATTATGAATTCTCTGAAGTAAACAATAACTTAATCCTTGAAGCAAAAGAAACCACAAAAGAAAAATAAAAGTAAGGTCCAAGGCTCTGAGCATCAATGACTAGGGAGGTCGGACATGATTAAAAGCTCAAAGAGTTGTTTTCCTAGTCGTATGCTTGTGGTGTAAATATGTCAAGTAATCCTTGAGACAAAGCACTAGGAGTCGAGATCAAGTGCATTTAGCAGTGTATGCCAAAGGCTTTGAGCACCACTGTCTGGGAGTAACTAAAAGAAAAATCAGAACTTAAAAAGAGTTCCCCAGTTAAGTGCTTGTGGTGTTTTTGTGTCAAGTGAATCTTGAGACAAAGCATTTAAAGTCATGGCTAGTCTCAGGGTGCAAAGCACCAAAGAAAAGAGAATTAAAGGAAATTTGTTGTGTTTAAGGATTAAATTGAAGTATAAAAGATTAGAGAATTCATAATATTATCCGTATTCTAATTCCGAATGATAGTGATAGTCTTCTGATACAAAGGAGAGTGAGATGCCTAAACTATTAAGGATTACAGTGTATAAACCCCATTTTAAGAAGAGACGTGTGGTTAATTAAACACTCACTTCTCATGCAAATTCACATCCTAAGCCTATATTAGTTTTGGTTGCTTGAGGACAAGCAACAATTCAAGTTTGGTGTTGTGATGCGTGAGCATCTTTTCTATCTTTTCCTAGTGAATTTACATTAAAATTGTTGAGTTTAATAAATATTGAAATATCTTTTAGCATTATGGATGACATTTTAAGTTGTGTGCAATTCTGTTTATTTTACGTAGCATTCGGATGGATTTGATGGAGTTTCTGTAGAAAAAGTGAAGAAAGTGAATGATTATTTCTAACAGGAATAACTCAAGCTACAAAGGTCCAATTGACGTGATTCCAATGGCATTGAAAAGCCAATCACTCAATCATTATTTCTTAATCCATCAATCCTCATGGGATCGACCCTCACTCACCTGAGGTATTACTTTGTACGACCTGGTCGTACCATGTAGTACCTCAAGTGAATGAGGGTTGATCCCACGGGGATTGATGGACTAAGCAACAATGGTTAAGTGATTTACTTAGTTAGACAAACAGAAAAGAGTGTTGAGAGTTCAATTGCATCCAATAGTAAATTCAAAAGCTTAGAAAGCAAACAGTAAATTGAGGTGAAATATATATGGAGAACACAGTTAAGGTTTCAGAGATATCTATCTTTTAGATTGACTTTTCTTACTAACTATTTTAATCATGCAAGATTCAATTCAGGGCAAACTAAATATGACTAAACCCTAATTTCTTAGACCTTTTTAGCCTCCTCTAACCTTCATCAACCGCCAATTCTTTGGACACTTGATTCCAATTAAAGGGTTCGTGTTCAATTCTAGTTTATATGCCACAAAAATCCTAATTACCCAAATATAAGAGGATTATATGTCACGTATCCCATTAAGTCTAGAAAATTATTGATTTAGGAGAATATATTTTCAAGCTGTTGTTCAAGTAAAGCGCTTTTCCAAGTTATATAAGAACTCAATTAGAACAAGGGTCATACTTCCGTTCCACCTAGATTCATAAGATAAAGAACGAAAACAATTCTTGAAATAGAAATTAGTATATGAATTAAAATAGAAAAATAAGAGTATCAATCCAGACAATAGACAGAGCTCCTAACCTTAACAGTGGAGGTTTAGTTGCTCATTGTAACAACCCTGATTTTCGAGTACATAAGATCTTTTCTGAAAGTACGGATTTTTCCAGAAGATCAGTAAAGGGAACACCTCTGTTATATCATCAAGCATCTCAATCCTCATTATCATTATGTCATCCTTAAGTTAGAACCTCCTCTGAGGCAAGCTCGATAATGAACCTAGTTTTTGAACCGTATCGGTTGGCAGTTTTGATTCTAATTTTCGTAAATAGTCTCTCTTTGATGAACCAGACTCGATTCATGAGAGGAGAGAGATAATAGTATAATATTATCATTATATTAGTATTATAAAATGCTTGAATGATATTATAAGGTTACCTGCTATGTTTTTGTTAAAAACAGAAAATCGGTTTAACCGGGTTTACGGTTTACTGGTGCAGCTTAGCACCAGCACTCTCTGATGACTTTAGCAATGCTAAGGCCTCATTATTCATGTTTTATTCTCATAATAAATATGTTACTAGTGTCATTTATGCTAGTAGCTCAGAAAATAATTTTTAGAGATGCTTTTTACGAGTGTTCCGATACACCTAGTTTTAGTAGTTGTACACCAGAGATATTTTAATATTATTTTAATCCACCTCCAAGCCAACCAATCACAACTCACCTTACACCCCCAAGACCTCCAAGGCTGTCTCATTTCATCATTTTGGCCGAAAATAACAAGAGAGAAAAGAGAGAAACTTTCATGAACACTTAATCTTCAAAGCTTGATTTCTTCTGAACTAAAACTCAAATCAAAACTCTGATTTCACCAAAATGATCCTCTCTTCTTCCTCTACATAACCATGTAACTTATCAAGGATGGAAATAAGGTGAGATGGCTGTCTCCCTCCCATTTCAATTCGGTTTTCAAGGAAAACCATGCAAAACATGTGTTTTCTTGATGTTCTTCCTTAGGAATCATGCTTAACTTGACTTGAGGGCCAAGAAATGTGAATTTCCAGCAAGTCTAAGGTGAGATATCTCTTCCTAACATACTGAGTGATATTTGGTCAGTTGAGAGTTTTTGGATTTAAAGTTGTTCTTGATGTGATTTAGGAGGAAAAAGTGCTTAAGGACCACCTGAAAGTATAACCGAATTAGGAGCAGCAAAACCAGGTAGGGATTGATGAATTTAATCTTGATTGATTTTGTTTGAGTTGTGTGATTATGATATGGTTTGGCTGTGCTTGAAATTGATTGTTTGTATGAGTAATTCTTGTTGAAATTTTGGTGAAAATTTGATGAAATTTGATGAAATTCAAGCTATGAATGTGTGTTCTTGTGGCTGCTGGAAAACAAAACCCTAGAGCTTAAATTGAGGTTAAATTTGTGTTAAAATCATGTAGAAAAGATGGGATTTTAGTGGCTGGGAATTTATTTTGAATTTTGGTAAAAATCGGTTGCTGAAAAGACTGAAAAACGGGTAAAAACAGAGAAAGAATTTGAAGAATATACGAAGAACACGAAGAACACTTTGAGTGTAGTGAAGAACATTGAAGAACACCTTTTAGATCTTAGAAAGGGCAAGGAAGTAAATATTTCAGTGTTTGAAGGTTTATTTTATAATTTCTGAAAGTTAGGGTGGTTAAAGTAGAAATATTAAAAGTTATCGGGGTAAAAAGTTAATTTTAAAGGTTAAAAGGTAAAGGCAAGGTAATTTTCGAAAATTTAATAATAAAATAATAAATAATAATAAAATATTAAATAATAATATTTAATTAAAAATAATATTTTAATAAAAATAATAAAATAATGCGAAAAAGGCAGTTTTTTGTAAAAGCTTTAGAAAGACAACTTCAAGTGCAGAATCTCATAATTAACTTCATAAAACACTTAGGGAGTGGTAATAACATGTTACTGAGGCAAAGATAAATAAAAGATAAAAAGTTAAAGAAAAGATAAAAACCAAAGAAAAAGTCTGTAAAATTTTAACGACAGAAAAATAGACAGAGACTAGTGAACGAACTAAGGCAACTTAGTTAGTACTTGAGTTGCGACTAGGGTTAGGTATAATATGAAAAGTTAAACTATTTCAGTATAGACTTAATGAACCTATACTTGGGACAGGCTAACTATTCATACCAAAATTTACATAAGCTTTAAATACATACGTTAAGCAGAGAAACACAGAAAATAGAGTAACTAGAGTAAAGTAAAGAGATAAAGAGAAAAAGAGTAATATAGATACAGATGAAAAGAGTAATCAGAGAAGAGAAAAGAGATATAGAGAACAGAGTAATTAAAACAGAGTAAAGAGATACAGAGAAAAGAGAAACTAGAACAGAGTAAAGAGATATAAAGAGAAGAGTAATATAATAAAGAGATATTTATATATATTAGTTTCTTGATGCAACCCAGAGCTATATTCAATATATATTAGTTGCTTAATGCAACCCAGAGCCTCTGTAGGGAAACTAAGTTACCTACAGCCATTTTCCGCTTCCCCAGAGCAGAGCAGAGTATATATATATTTTCCTGCAGTAAGCAGAGACTGTCTCAAATGAGCGGCTATTATTATATGCGCATTTATTTAGGAACGGAAAATCGTATCCGAAAAATCGGGATTACTCGTGACCAGATAAATGTCGGGATTGCGGGCAGCCAACCGACACATGAGCTCATGGCCTGCGCTAGGGCTAGACATGCATCATTCTTGTCTATGCATCATTCTCTGTTGCACTCCTTTCTGTGTGTGATCTACTTCTTTATGTTTGTCTGCTTGTATGCTATTTATGTGTTTTATTTTCTTGTATTCTTTTGTTTGTGTTCTGCTTTCTGTTGTCTCTACTTTCTCTTTCTGTCTTTATCTTCTGTTTACTGCTTTGCTATATTATGTTATTCGTCTACTAATCAACCCCAAATAAATGAACGTAACTAATAACCCCGACCCTACTAAGAACTCCCCAGTTCTTACCCCTTCTCTCTCCCTTCCCCCTTCAGATGGAAGTAAGAGTACCTTGCCATAGTTCGCTGATGACCGTTCGCAAGAAGAGGATTCTGCTCTAGATAGTCTTCTGAGTCTAGGGTGAATATTGTAACAACCCCGGTTTTCGAGAACGCGAAATCTTTTCTGAAAGTACGAATTTCTCCAGAAGATCAGTAAAGGGAAAACCTTTGATATATCATCAAGTATCTCAATCCTTATTGTCATTATGTCATCTTTAAGTTAGAACCTTTTCCGAGACAAGCTCGATAACGCGGTCACGAAGAACCTGGTTTTTGAACCGTATCGGTTAGAAGTTTTGATTTGGTTTTTTGTAAATAGTCTCAGTTTGACGAACCGGACTCGATTTATGAGAGAAGAGAGATAATAGGTTGATATTATCATTATATTAGTATTAGAAGCTTCTTGAATAATATTATAAGGTTACCTGGTCAGTTTTAGTTAAAAACAGAAAATCGGTTTAACCGAGTTTATGGTTTACTGGTGCAGCTTAGCACCAACACTCTGATGAATTTAGCAATGCTAAGGCCTCATTATACATGTACTATTATCATAATAAATATGTTACTAGTGTCATTTATGCTAGTAGCTCAGAAAATAATTTTTAGAGATGTTTTTACGAGTGTTCCGATACATCTAGTTTTAGTAGTTAAACACCTGAGATATTTTAATATTATTTTAACCCACCTCCAAGCCAACCAATCACAACTCACCTTACACCCCCAAGACCTCCAAGGCTGTCTCATTTCATAATTTTGGCCGAAAATAACAAGAGAGAAAAGAGAGAAACTTTCATGAACACTTAATCTTCAAAGCTTGATTTCTTCTGAACTAAAACTCAAATCAAAACTCTGACTTCACCAAAATGATCCTCTCTTCTTCCTCTACATAACCATGTGACTTATCAAGGATGGAAATAAGGTTAGATGGCTGTCTCCCTCCCTCTTCAATTCGGTTTTCAAGGAAAACCATGCAAAACATGTGTTTTCTTGATGTTCTTCCTTAGGAATCATGCTTAACATGACTTGAGGGCCAAGAAACGTTAATTTCCAGCAAGTCTAAGGTGAGATATCTCTTCCTAACATGCTGAGGGAGATTTGGTCAGTTGAGAGTTTGTGGATTTAAAGTTGTTCTTGATGTGTTTTAGGAGGAAAAAGTGCTAAAGGACCACCTGAAAGTCTAACTGAATTAGGAGCAGCAAATCAAGGTAGGGTGTAACGAAATTAATCTTGATTATCTGTGTTTGAGTTGTGTAAATTTTGTATGATTTGGCTGTGCTAAAAATTGGTTGCATATATGATTGATTCTTGGTGAAAATTTGGTGAAATTTTGATGAAATTTGATGAAATTCAAGCTTTAAAGTTCATGTTCTTAGGCAGCTGGAAAAACGAAACCCTAAGCTTTAATTGAGGTTCAATTTTTGTTGAAATCATGTAGAAAAGATGGGGTTTTAGTGGCTGCTAATTTATTATGAATTATAGTAAAAATTGGTTGCTGAAAAGACTGAAAAACGGGTAAAAACAGAGAAGGAATCTGAAGAATTTATGAAGAACATGAAGAACACTTTGAGTGTGATGAAGAACAATGAAGAACATCTTTTTGATTCATAAAAGGGCAAGGAAGTAATTAATTTGGTGTTTGGGGGTTATTTAGTAATTTCTAAAAGTTAGGGTGGTAAAAGTAGAAATATTAAAAGTTACGGGTGGTAAAAAGTGAATTTTAAAGGTTAAAAGTAAAAGTAAGTTAATTTTCGAAAATTTAATGATAAAATAATAAAAAACATAATAAAATATTAAATAATAATATTTAATTAAAAATAATATTTTAATAAAAATAGTAAAATAATACGGAAAAGGCAGTTTTCTATAAAAGCTTTAGAAAGACAACTTTAAGCGCAGAATTTCATAATTACCTTCATAAAACACTTAGGGAGTGGTAAAAACATATTAGTGAGGCAAAGATAAATAAAAGTTGAAAAGTTGAAGAAAAGATAAAAATCGAAGAAAAAGTCTGTAAAGTTTTAATGACAGAAAAATAGACAGAGACTAGTGAACGAACTAGGACAACATAGTTAGTTTTGGAATTGCGAATAGGGTTAGGTATTATATGAAAAGTTAAACTGTTTCAGTATAGACTTAATGAACCTATACTTGGGACAGACTAACTATTCATACCGAAATTTACATAAGCTTTAAATACATATGTTAAACAGAAAAATCAGAGCAGAGTAGAGAAACACAGAGAACAGAGTAACCAGAGCAGAGTAAAGGGATACAGAGAAAAGAGTAATCAGAGCAAGTAAAAAGACAAAGAGAAAAGAGTAATGTGATAAAGAGAAATGGTTTGAATTAAGATGTTGTAAAGTGAAAGATGTAAAGTTTGTACAGTATGATTGAACAGAGAAAGAAAGATGTACTACATAAGAATGTGAAAATGATGATGAATAATGAGAATGATGATGAATGATGATAATGAGAATGATTATGTGATGATTTGTTGCTTGAGGCAACCCAAGAGATGTGTTTATTCATTTGTTGCGTTAAGGCAACTCCAGATATACTTGTATGATCATCTGCTGCAGTGAGGCATTAAGATAGATAATGGTGTGATCACTGAGAATGCTTTCCTACGGTACAGATCCATATTTTATTTCTGTAAGGCAGAGGGGTTATTTCCTGCTACAGAAGTACCGTGACCACCTGTTCCATTTCTGTAGTGGTAGAGGGGTTATTTCCTGTATACATAAGGTGTGTCGGCGTACATCCCTGCAGTAGCAGATGTGTTATTTCCTGCGTGCAGTGGACCCTGTGGTGGCAGAGGGGTTATTTCTTGTACACAGGGGTATAGCCAATAGGAAACCCTTATCCAGACAGAGGTTGCTGGATAACATCGGGAGCGGGTTAGTAACCGACAGATGAGCTCATTACCTGCACTAGGGCTAGACATGCATCATACTTGGTTGCGCATTTCCTTTGTTATGTTTGTGGTATGAATGTATGCTTTCCTTGTTTGTATTCCATTCTCTGCGCTTGTGATATTTTCTTGTATTCTTCTGTTTGTGTTCTGCTATCTGTTTTCTCTATCTTCTCTACTTATCTGTGTTTTCTAATTACTGCTTCCTTGTATTCTGCTAATAGTCTGCTAAACAACATAGAATTAATGAACGTAACTAATAACCCCGACCCTACTAAGAACTCCCCAGTTCTTACCCCTTCTCTCTCCCTTCCCCCTTCAGATGGAAGTAAGAGTACCTTACCATAGTTCGCTGATGACCGTTTGCAAGAAGAAGTTTCTGCTCTAGATAGTCTTCTGAGTCTAGGGTGAATATCGTTCTCTGATTATATGTAAATACTGTGAGACCAGCCAACGTCTGCACCCCGTTCGTATGCGCACTTTAGCCTAAATCATGTGTACGAGACTCCTGTTGTGTGGCTACCTGATAAGGTACCAGAGAGACGTCATATGGCAACGTCTGATCGTGCAGAGGAATAGTAGATGATGTTCCATCTTTTGGTGACGTTCCACCTGACTTGAGTTTTGAAGACTTAGAACGCACTTTCCCTTGCTTTAGTAGTTTAGAGGGACTAGGTGAGTATAGAGTCTAGGCTAGCCTAGGTGCCAGCTTAGGGACCTCTTGAACAGGTCAGGACCTGGGATGTTGTATGTATGTATATGTATATAGTTATTATCTAGCTATACCTAGGGGTGTTCTAACTAAAGGTCTATACTCTAATAAAGGCTGGATAACTGAATGTTGCTAGCTACTTGTGATGTATTTATGTGTGGTTGCTTATAACTGTTTTATCTGTTGTCAGCTGTGAGTTGATTATAAATGATTCCGTCTATTGATCCAAATGTTTTAAAAAAAAAAGTACCTTGCTAACTAACTACGCTTTTAACAACGAATTAGGCTCATATTTTAAATAATAGATAATAATTAGGATGACAAATTGGTAGCACTCAGTTTCTGGTATGTCCTAGGCGTACTGAAAATTGGGTCGTTACAAATATCGTTCTCTGTTTATATGTATATACTGTGAGACCAGCCAATGTCTGCACCCCGTTCGTATGCGTACTTTACCCTAAATCCTGTGTACGAGATTCTTGTTGTGTGGCTACTTCATGAGGTACCAGAGAGACGTCCTGTGGAAAAGTCTGATCGTGCAGAGGAGTAGCAGA
Source organism: Arachis hypogaea (assembly GCF_003086295.3). Classification (NCBI taxonomy): domain Eukaryota; kingdom Viridiplantae; phylum Streptophyta; class Magnoliopsida; order Fabales; family Fabaceae; genus Arachis; species Arachis hypogaea. Next base: position 79,715,937 of record NC_092052.1, read on the forward strand.
TGATGTTCTATCTTTTGATGACGTTCCACCTGACTTGAGTTGTGAAGACTTAGAATGTACTTTCCCTCGCTTTAGTAGTTTAGAGGGACTAGGTGAGTATAGAGTCTAGGCTAGCCTAGGTGCCAGCTTAGGGACCTCTTGAACAGGTCAGGACCTGGGATGTTGTATGTATATACATGTATATAGATATTATTTAGCTATATCTAGGGGTGTTCTAACTAACAGTCTATATTCTAATAAAGGCTGAATCACCGAATGTTGTCAACTACTTGTGATGTATGTATGTGTGGTTGTTTATAATTGTTTTATCTGTTATTATTTGTGAATTAATTATAAATGATTCTGTCTATTAATCCAAACGTTTTCAAAAAAAAAATACACCTCGCAAATTAACTACGCTTTTAACAACGAATCAGGCTCATATGATAAATAATAGATAATAATTAGGAACACAAATTGGTAGCGCTCAGTTTCCGGTATGATCTAGACATATTGAAAATTGGGTCGTTACACTCATGGTTCAGAGAGAAAAATAGGATTCTGTAAAACTGTAAAGTGCGGAATGAGGTAAGAGATAAGAGATGACCTCAAAGGGCTGATTCCTTTTCCTTTTATATCTAATTCTAATTAATATAAAATATATTTTTTAAAATTAAATAATATCTTTTCCTATTTGTAAATAAAATAAAGTTTAATCAGAAATAAATAAATCATCTCGAGCTGCTGACCACCAACTTCATTAAGGTTGGCGCCAAACTTGGCAAATCCCAAGTTTGGTGCCACTTCAACCGTATGCAATACCATTTTTTCTTCATCTTGGTGCCAAACTTGGGACCAAGGCAGTGTGTTTGGTGAGTTTGCATTGATCATGGGGCCAAACTTGGAGAATCCCAAGTTTGGAGGCAAGAATGCCATGTGTTTTGGAAGAAAAGTGTATACTATTATATATCGTTGGAAAGCTCTAGAAGTTAGCTTTCCAATGCCGCTGGAGTTACATCAATTAAATCTCTGTAGCTCAAGTTATTCCTATTAGAGGGCAGAGAGGTTAGGATTGATAGCATCATTCACTTTCTTCTTTTTTTCTACATAAACTCCATCAAATCCATCCGAATGCCACCTGAAATAAACAGAATTTCACACGACACAAAGTAGCATCCATAGTGGCTAAGAGATAATTAATTTTTGATTAAACTCAACCATTTGAATACAAATTTACTAGGAAAAGTTAGAAAAGATGCTCACGCATCACAACACTAAACTTGAATTGTTGCTTATCCTCAAGCAACCAAAACGAATACATGCTTAGGATGTGAATTCCCATGAGAAGTGAAAGTTCAATTAAGCTCATGTCTCTTCTTAAAGTGGGGTTTACACACTGTAATCCTGAATAGTTTTAGGATCTCACTCTCTTTTAAATCAGAGCAATGTCATGTCATTCAGAATTAGAATCCGGATAATATTATGAATTATCTAATCTTTTATACTTCAGTTTAATCCTTGAACACAGCGAATTTCCTTTATTTCTCTTTTCTTTGGTGCTTCGCACCCTGAGCCTAGCAGTGACTTTAAATGCTTTGTCTCAAGCTTCACCAGACACAAAAACACTACAAGCACTTAACTGGGAAACTCTCTTTAAGTTCTGATTTTTCTTTCAGTTACTCCCAGATAGTGGTGCTTAAAGCCTTTGGCATACTCTGTTAAGTGAACTTGATCTTGACTCTTAGTGCTCTGTCTCAAGGATTACTTGACACATTTACACCACAAGCATATGACTAGGGAAACAACTCTTTGAGCTTTTAATCATGTTTGACCTCCCTAGTCATTGATGCTCAGAGCCTTGGACCTTGCTTTTATTCTTCTTTTGCTGTTTCTTTTGCTTCAAGGATTAAGCTTTTGTTTAATTCAGAGAATTTATAATAGTTCTCTAAATTCCTATTCCTTATGCATCGATATTCTTTGATTCAAATTCAACTATGCATTGTTGATATCATGCATTCAGAATCACAAATCATACCACCACATTTAAGTAAATAAGACTACTCTTAAATATAAACTTAATTTCTCATGCAATACATCACTTCTTTTCTTTTCTTTTTAGATTCAAGCTCAGTGAGTGGTACATGAGACAAAATTTTTTTTAAACTAAAAGCAAATAACAGAATGAAACTAAATCTAAGAACTGAAAGTACTAAAGATCATGCAAGCAATCAAAGCAACAGAAAACAGAAGACAACAAAATAAGAACGGAAGGAGAAATGGAATGAAAGGAACTTGATAAAAAGAATTCCTTGACGGTCTAGAATTTCTCTTATAGGAAAGAATTTCTTCGTTGTTGAGTATAGCTCTAAACCAACAAACAATCCTCCCAATAAAAAATATTGGTTGTCACAAGTACAAACCCCAATAAGAATTTTTACCCGAAGTATTTAAACCTCGGGTTATCTCACAAGGAATTGTAATGAAGTGCTCAATTATTGGCTATGAAGATGCAAGGGAGTTTGATTTTTGGAAAAGGGGCAAGAAAAGTAAAGGAACAACTAAAGAAAGCAATTAAGAAAAGAGAGACATCTTTGGCAAGAATTGAGAATCTATGCTTTCTATCTCAGTCACTAATAACAATAATTAACAAGAATTTATCTTATTACGTCATCCCCGATGACGGAAGAAGGTATCATGTTATCTTCACACTTTAAGAAAATTTAATAAGACTAGCTAATCTCAATCCAAATATCCTAATCAACTCACTAAGTGAATTAGCAATAGATTAGAGTTAATGAAAATCATACTAGCTAACAATTCTAGATCACCAACATAATTGGGTCTTAATGACTCAAGATCACTTAGTTTCTCTTTTCAAGCCAAGAATGCTCAAAGATCTACTCAAAATCCAAACCAAGTATTTTGCCAAACACTTGGTGGGTATGAAAGGAAAACATAATAAATTGCAAAGGAAATAAGATCACCAACTCAAATCATCAATAGAACATCAAACATCAAATTTGCATTAAAAGAAATCCAAATCCAACAATAGTTCATCATCACAAAAGAAAGCATTAGGTGAAATTAACAAGAACACTAAGAGAAACAAAGGTGTAGAAACAAGAAATCACAATGGAAGTAAAATGAAGACAAGAATTGAACATGGATCTATGATGCAAATAACCCTAAAACCCTAATTCTAGAGAGAAGAGGGAGCTTCTCTCTCTAGGAACTAAACTACATAATGCTATTCTTCAAACAATTGCTCCCCCTTTGCTCAATCTTCAATTCTGCATGAAATACTCTCAGAAACGAGTTGGACTTGGGCTTGGGCAGCTCAGAAATTACCCCCAGCATTTTCACTTTAAGTGGGTCACGTGCGAGCACCGACGCGTACGCATGGGTCATGCGTATGCGTCGCTTGGCAATTTAAAATCCACGTGTACGCTTCATGTACACGTATGCGTCGCCATGCGACCTCATTTTCACGTGTGCGCGTCGCTTTAAGCACTCCAAATCCTTGTTTCTTAATGGATTCTTCACTATGCATGCTTTTCTCTACACTTCTTCCATCCAATACTTGTCTTATGAACCTGAGATCACTCAACAAACACATCAAGGTATCGAATGGAATTAAAGTGAATTAAAATTAGCAATTTAAAGGCCTAAAAAGCATGTTTTCACTCTTAAGCACAAAATCAAGGAGAATTATAAAACCATGCTATTTCGTTGAATAAATATGGGAAAAGGGTAATAAAATCCCCTAAATTAAGCACAAGATAAACCACAAAATTGGGGTTTATCAAACCTTCCCACACTTAAATTAAGCATGTCCTCATCCTTAAATCAAGAAAGAGACAAAGGGTATCAACATTTATTCAATGTAAACTATCTAAATGCAACTACCTACATGCAATCTATATGAATGCAATCACTTAGTCAAAATAAATCAAACTCCAAGAATACATACATAAGTGCAAGGGCTAAAGGTATTAACAACCAAGTCAGACCCACAGTTGAATTGAATTATTGAGAAGAATTTACAAACTTGCAAGAAAATATGATCATGGGTGGAAACATGTAATTGAGCGATCGAACCCTCCCCGGATGTGTATCCGCTCTATCTGCTCAAGTGTATGGTGTTGATTTACTTAATTCTCCCTTAATCATGCTTTCCAATATTTGTTTTTCATCTAACAATCAACAATTATTTCATGCATGCATACAAATATCATGAGGGATTTTCCAAAGGTTGTAATGGGGTCAAGGTCAAGGTAAGATTGTATTTGGTCAAGTGAGCTTGAAATTTGAATCTTTGATCAACATAAGCTTCCCACCTAACCTATATAACAACCTATACAAATTTGAAACTAACCTAACTACCCATTCTTCACTTTTCCACACACTCATGCATTTTCTTTTCACTTCACAATACATATGCATTGATTTTTATTGAACCTTACTTTGGGACATTTTGTCCCCTTTTTATTGCTTTTCCTTTCCTATATTTTTTTATTTATTTTATATATATATATATTCTTTTTTTTTTGCAATAAACTATATACAAAAGTATCAATGCATATGGTTTTACATTTAGTTAATACATGAGCATGTTCCCAATTCCCAAATATAGAAATACAAAACACCTTTTTATCCCAGCCAATGTTCCCAAATCTCTCCAAAATCAAATGATAAGCACTCTCACTAGCCTAAGCTAACCAAAGATCCAAACAAGGGAAATTTATTGTTTTTCACTTAAGGCTTATAATGTGCTAAAATTAAGAACAAATGGGTTAATCATAGGCTCAAATTGGCTAACAATGGGAGATAAAAAGTAAGGCTATTTGGGTAAGTGAGCTATTTAAATAATGGCTTCAATCATATAAATGCATGTATACACAAGATAATGGACATATAGAATCAAATAAATCAAAGATTACAATCATAGAGAGAGAACAATGCCCACAAGAAGGAAAATAAGTGGTTATATGATGTAACCACGCAATTAGGCTCAAAACTCACTTGCTTGTGTTCTTAGCTCAAAACATGTTCCACAATATACGTACTTCAAGCAAGTTCTCAAAATTATTTTTTTTCGAATCAATTGGGGTGCCCTATAGATAAAATTCTTGAAAAATATCATGATTTTGACTCAGCTTACTATATACATATGCAACTGGTGCATGAAATTGCGATCATCAACAATGGCGCCAAAGACTTGGTGCTCTCAAATGTGAATCACACTTTGTCACAACTTCGCACAACTAACTAGTAAGTGCACTGGGTTGTCCAAGTAATAAACCTTACGTGAGTAAGGGTCGATCCCATGGAGACTGTCGGCTTGAAGCAACCTGTGGTCACCTTGTAAATCTCAGTCAAGCGGATCCAAATGGTTATGGTGAAGTGATAATAAATATAAATAAAATATAAACTAGGATAGAGATAGTTATGTAATTCATTGGTGAGAATTTCAGATAAGCGTATAGAGATGCTTTCGTTCCTCCTGAACCTCTGCTTTCCTACTGTCTTCATCCAATCATTCCCACTCCTTTCCATGGCAAGCTGTATGTTGGGCATCACCGTTGTCAATGGCTACATCCCGTCCTCTCTGTGAAAATGGTCCAATGCGCTGTCATTGCATGGCTAATCATCTGTTGGTTCTCGATCATACTGGAATAGGATTTACTATCCTTTTGTGTCTGTCACTACGCCCAGCACTCGCGAGTTTGAAGCTCGTCACAGCCATCCCTTCCCAGATCCTACTCAGAATACCACAGACAAGGTTTAGACTTTTCGGATCTCAGGAATGGCCATCCATGGGTTCTAACTTATACCACGAAGACTCTAATATCTCGGACTTGGTCCTCTGTATTAGATATCTAAGAGATATTCATTCTAGCTTGTTTGCATGCAGAACGGAAGTGTTTGTCAGGCACGCGTTCGTAAGTGAGAATGATGATGAGCATCACATAATCATCACATTCATCATGTTCTTGGGTGCGAATGAACATCTTAGAATAGGAATAAGCTTGAATTGAATAGAAAAACAATAGTACTTTGCATTAATTCATGAGGAACAGCAGAGCTCCACACCTTAATCTATGGTGTGTAGAAACTCTACCGTTGAAAATACATAAGAACAAGGTCCAGGCATGGCCAAATGGCCAGCCTCCATAAAGGTCTAAGATAGCATAAAACTGATCAAAGATGTCTAATACAATAGTAAAGGGTCCTATTTATATCAGACTAGTTACTAGGGTTTACAGAAATGAGTAAATAATGCAGAAATCCACTTCCGGGGCCCACTTGGTGTGTGCTTGGGCTGAGCATTGAGCTTTACACGTGTAGAGGCTTCTCTTGGAGTTGAACGCCAGTTTGTAACCTGTTTCTGGCGTTTAACTCCACTTTGCAACCTGTTTCTGGCGTTTAACTCCAGAATAGGGCAGGAAGCTGGCGTGGAACGCCAGTTTGCATCATTTAAACTCGGCCAAAGAATAAACTATTATATATTTCTAGAAAGCCCTGGATGTCTAATTTCCAACGCAATTGATAGCGCGCCATTTTGAGTTCTGTATCTCCAAAAAATCTACTTTGAGTGCAGGGAGGTCAGAATCCAACAGCATCTGCAGTCCTTCTTCAACCTCTGAATCTGATTTTTGCTCAAGTCCTTCAATTTCAGCCATAAATTACCTGAAATCACAGAAAAACACACAAACTCATATTAAAGTCCAGAAATGTGATTTTTATTTAAAAACTAATAAAAATATACTAAAAACTAACTAAATCATACTGGAAACTATGTAAAAACAATGCCAAAAAGCGTATAAATTATCCGCTCATCACAACACCAAACTTAAATTGTTGCTTGTCCCCAAGCAACTGAAAATCAAATAGGATAAAAAGAAGAGAATATACTATAAATTCCAAAATATCAATGAAACTTAGCTCCAATCAGATGAGCGAGACTTGTAGCTTTCTGCCTCTTGAATAGTTATGGCATCTCACTTTATCCTTTGATGTTCAAAATGATTGGCATCTATAGGAATTTAGAATTCAGATAGTGTTATTGATTTTCCTAGTTCAGTATGTTGATTCTTGAACACAGCTACTTTATGAGTCTTGGCCGTGGCCCTAAGCACTCTGTCTTCCAGTATTACCACCGGATACATACATGCCACAGACACATAACTGGGTGAACCTTTTCAGATTGTGACTCAGCTTTGATAAAGTCCCCAATTAGAGGTGTCCAGGATTCTTAAGCACACTCTTTTTTTGCTTTGGACCTTGACTTTAACCGCTCTGTCTCAAGTTTTCACTTGACACCTTCACGCCACAAGCACATAGTTAGGGACAGCTTGGTTTAGCCGCTTAGGCTAGGATTTTATTCCTTTAGGCCCTCCTATCCACTGATGCTCAAAGCCTTGGATCCTTTTTATTACCCTTGCCTTTTGGTTTTAAGGGCTATTAGCTTTTTACTCTTGCCTTTTGGTTTAAAGAGCTTTTGTCTTTTTCTGCTTGCTTTTTCTTTTTCTCTCTTTTTTTTCGCCATTTTTTTTCTTTTTTCGCAAGCTCTTCTCTATTCACTGCTTTTTCTTGCTTCAAGAATCAATTTTATGATTTTTCAGATTATCAATAACATTTCTCCTTTTCATCATTCTTTCAAGAGCCAACATATTTAAAATTCATAAACTACAATATCAAAAGACATATGCATTGTTCAAGCATTCATTCAGAAAACAAAAAGTATTGTCACCACATCAAAATAATTAAACTAGTTTCAAGGATGAATTCGAAACCATGTACTTCTTGTTCTTTTTTAATTAAAACATTTTTCATTTAAGAAAGGTGATGGGTTCATAGGACATTCACAACTTTAAGGCATAGACACTTAGACACTAGTGATCATATAGTAAAGACACAAACATCAATAAAACCTAAAGCTCAAAAAAATCGAAAAATAGTAAAATAAATAGACAAGGAGATTAAGGAATGAGTCCACCTTAGTGAAGGTGGCGTCTTCCTCTTCTTGAAGAACCAATGGTGCTTTTGAGCTCCTCTATGTCTCTTCCTTATCTTTGTTGCTCCTCCCTCAGAGCTCTTTGATCTTCTCTAATCTCATGGAGGATGATGGAGTGCTCTTGGTGCTCCATCCTTAGTTGTCCCATGTTGGAACTTAATTCTCCTAGGGAGGTGTTGATTTACTCCCAATAATTTTGTGGAGGAAGGTGCATCTCCTGAGGCATCTCAGGGATTTCATGGTGAGGAATTTCCTCATGCTCTTGTTGAGGTCCATGATCTCTTGTTTGCTCCATCCTTTTCTTAGTGATGGGCTTGTCCTCTTCAATGAGGATGTCTCCCTCTATGTCAATTCCAGCCGAATTGCAGAGGTGGCAGATGAGGTGATGAAAGGCTAACCTTGCCAAAGTAGAGGACTTGTCAGCCACCTTGTAGATTTCCTGAGGTATAATCTCATGACCTTCCACTTCCTCCCCAATCATGATACTATGGATCATGATGGCCCGATCTATAGTAACTTTAGACCGGTTGCTAGTAGGAATGATTGAGCGTTGAATAAACTCCAACCATCCTCTAGCTACAGGTTTAAGGTCCAGTCTTCTCAATTGAACCGGCTTGCCTCTTGAGTCAATTTTCCATTGAGCTCCTTCCACACATATGTCCATGCGGACTTGGTCCAACCTTTGATCAAAGTTGACCCTTCTAGTGTAGGGGCGTGCGTTTTCTTCCATCATTGGCAAGTTGAATGCCAGCCTTACATTTTCCGGACTGAAATCTTAGTATTTCCCCTGAACCATGGTGAGCCAATGCTTTGGATTCGGGTTCACACTTTGATCATGGTTCCTAGTGATCCATGCGTTTGCATAGAACTCTTGAACCATTAAGATCTCGACTTGTTGAATGGGGTTGGTGAGAACTTCCCAACCTCTTCTTTGGATCTCAAGTCGGATCTCCGGATACTCATTCTTTTTGAGCTTGAAAGTAACCTCAGGGATCACTTTCTTTTTGGCCACAACTTTATAGAAGTGGTCTTGATGGACCTTTGAGATGAATCTCTCCATCTTCTATGACTCAGAGGTGGAAGCAATTGCCTTCCCTTTCCTCTTTCTTAAGGATTCTCTGGCCTTAGGTGCCATTGATGGTTATGGAAAAACAAAAAGCAATGCTTTTTACCACACTAAACTTAAAATGTTTGCTCGTCCCCGAGCAAAAGAAGAAAGAAAGAAGGAGAAGAAGAGAAAGAATGGAGGAAAGGGAGAGAGGTGTGTAGTCGGCTAAGGGTAAGAAGAAAGGGTTGTGTTGTGTGAAAATGAAGAAGGAATGAGGGGTTTATATAGGGGTGGGAGAAGGTTTAGGGTGCGGCTATTAGGGTTGGGTTTGGGAGGGAAAAGAGTTTGAATTTTGGAGGTAGGTAGGGTTTATGGGGAAGAGGGGATGGATGTGAATGGTGAAGATGTGATGGGGAAGAGTGATTGAGGTGATTGGTGAAGGGTATTTGCCTCCCAACAAGCGCTTCTTTAATGTCAATAGCTTGACAGTGAGCTCTCATGGAGCCTCATAAATGTGCAGAGCATTGTTGGGACCTCCCAACACCAAACTTAGAGTTTGAATGTGGGGGTTCAACACCAAACTTAAAGTTTGGTTGTGGCCTCCAAACACCAAACTTAAAGTTTGACTGTGGGGGCTTTGGTTGACTCTGCAGTGAGAGAAGCTTTTCATGCTTCCTCTCCATGGTTACAGAAGGAGATCCTCGAGTTTTAAACACAAGGTTGTCCTCATTCAGTTGAAGGACTAACTATCCTCTGTCCATATCAATTACAGCTCTTGCTATGACTAGGAAGGGTCTTCCAAGGATGATGGATTCATCCTCATCCTTCCAGTGTCTAGGATTATGAAATCAGTAGGGATGTAAAGGCCTTCAACCTTTACTAACACGTCCTCTACTTATCCATAAGCCTATTTTCTTGAGTTGTCTGCCATCTCTAATGAGATTCTGGCAGCTTGCACCTCAAAGATCCCAAGTTTCTCCATTACAGAGAGTGGCATTAAGTTTATTCCTGACCCCAGGTCACACAGAGCCTTCTCAAAGGTCATGGTGCCTATGGTACAGGGTATTAAGAATTTGCCAGGATCCTGTTTCTTTTGAGGTAATTTCTGCCTATCCAATGCATTCAGTTCATTGGTGAGCAAGGGAGGTTCATCTTCCCAAGTCTCATTACCAAATAATTCGGCATTCAGCTTCATGATTGCACCAAGGTACTTAGCAACTTGCTCTTCAGTAACATCTTCATTCTCTTCAGAAGAAGAATACTCATCAGAGCTCATGAAGGGCAGAATGAGGTTCAATGGAATCTCTATGGTCTCTAGATGAGCCTCAGATTCCTTTGGTTCCTCAAAGGGAAACTCCTTATTGGTCACTGAATGTCCTAGGAGGTCTTCCTCACTAGGATTCACGTCCTCCTCCTCCTCCCTTGTAGGTTCGGCCACGATGGTCAAGTCAATGGCCTTGCACTCTCTCTTTGGATTTTCTTCTGTATTGCTTGGGAGAGTACTCGGAGGAGTTTCAATGACCCTTTTACTCAGCTGGCCCACTTGTGCCTCCAAATTTCTAATGGAGGACCTTGTTTCATTCATGAAACTCACAGTGGCCTTAGATAGATCAGAGACTATATTTGCTAAGCTAGATGGGTTCTGCTCTGAATTCTCTGTCTGTTGCTGAGTGGATGATAGAAAAGGTTTGCTATTGCTAAACCTGTTTCTTCCACCATTATTAAACCCTTGTTGAGGCTTTTGCTGATCCTTCCATGAGAAATTTGGATGATTTCTCCATGAGGGATTATAGGTATTTCCATAGGGTTCACCCATGTAATTCACCTCTGCTATTGCAGGGTTCTCAGGATCATAAGCTTCTTCTTCAGAAGATGCCTCTTTAGTACTGTTGGATGATTCCTTCAATCCATTCAGACTCTGAGAGATCATATTGACTTACTGAGTCAATATTTTGTTCTGAGCCAATATGGCATTCAGAGTATCAATTTCAAGAAGTCCCTTCCTCTGAGGCGTCCCATTACTCACAGGATTCCTTTCAGAAGTGTACATGAACTGGTTATTTGCAACCATGTCAATGAGTTCTTGAGCTTCTGCAGGCGTTTTCTTTAGGTGAATGGATCCACCTGCAGAATGGTCCAGTGACATCTTTGATAGCTCAGACAGACCATCATAGAATATATCCAAGATGGTCCATTCGGAAAGCATGTTAGAAGGACACTTTTTGGTCAGTTCCTTGTATTTCTCCCAAGCTTCATAGAGGGATTCACCTTCCTTCTGTTTGAAAGTTTGAACATCCACTCTAAGCTTTCTAAGCTTTTGAGGAGGAAAGAACTTGGCTAAGAAAGTCGTGACCAGCTTATCCCAAGAGTTCAGGTTATCTTTAGGTTGAGAATCCAACCATATTCTAGCTCTGTCTCGTACAGCAAACGGGAAAAGCATAAGCCTGTAGACCTCGGGATCAACCCCATTGGTCTTAACAGTATCACAGATTTGCAAGAATTCAGTTAAGAACTGAAAAGGATCTTCTGATGGAAGTCCATGAAACTCGCAGTTCTGTTGCATCAGAGAAACTAATTGAGGTTTCAGCTTAAAATTGTTTGCTCCAATGGTAGGGATTGAGATGCTTCTTCCATGTAAATTGGAATTTTGTGCAGTAAAGTCACCATGCATCTTCCTTGCTTGTTTATTTTTGGCCATGTCTCCTTCTTTTTCGAAAATTTCTGTCAGATTTTCTCCAGAGAGTTGTGCTTTAGCTTCCCTTAGCTTCCTCTTCAGAGTCCTTTCAAGTTCAGGATCAGCTTCAACAAGAATGTTCTTATCCTTGTTCCTATTCATATGAAAAAGAAGAAAACAGAAAAGAAAATATGGAATCCTCTATGTCACAGTATAGAGATTCCTTTATGCGAGTAGAAGAAGAAAAGAATAGAAGAAGGAAAAGATAAAAATCCAACACAGGGGAGAGGAGTGGGTTCGAATTCTTGGGTGAAAGAGGGGTGTTAGTAGATAAGTAAATAATTAGAAGGAGATGAGAGAGGGAAGAATTTTCGAAAATAATTGAAAAGAAAAGAAAAATATTTTTGTTTTTAATTTAAATTTAAATTTGAAATTCGAAAATAAAATAAAAAAAGAAAAATTAAATTAAATTAAATTAAAATTCAAAACAATTAGTTAATTAAAAAGAAATTTTTGAAAAAGAGGAAGGTGATTTTCGAAAATTAGAGAAAGAGAATTAGTTAAGTAGTTTTAAAAAAGATAAGAATCAAACAAAAAGATAGGATTAATTTGAAAAAGATTTGAAAATCAATTTGAAAAGATAAGAGGTTAGAAAAGATTTTGAAATTGATTTTGAAAAAGATGTTATTGAGACTTATTTTGAAAAAGATTTGAAAAAGAAATATTAAGATATTTGATTTTGAAAATTAAAGTTGATTACTTGACTAACAAGAAACAAAAAGATATGAATTTAAAGTTTAAAGATTGAATCTTTCTTAATAGGCAAGTAACAACTTGAAATTGTTGAATCAATCACATTAATTGTTAGTAAAGGTTTTGAAATTATGAAATAAAATAAGAAAAAGATTTTTGAAAATTAATTTGAAATTTTTGAAAATCATAAAAGAAAAATGAAAAAGATTTGATTTTTGAAAAAGATTTGAAAAAGATAGAATTTTTAAATTGAAAATTTGATTTGACTGATAAGAAACAACTAGATTTTAAAAATTTTTTAAAAAGTCAACTCAAATTTTTGAATTTTATGAGAAGAAAAAGGGAAAGATATTTTTTTGATCTTTTGAATTTTAATGATGAGAGAGAAAAACATCAAAAAGACTCAATGCATGAAAATTTTGGATCAAAACACATAATGCATGCAAGAACACTATGAATGTCAAGATAAACACCAAGAACACTTTGAATGTCAAGATAAACACCAAGAACTTATTTTTGAAAAATTTTTAAGAAAAGAAAAACATGCAAGACACCAAACTTTGAAATTTTCAATGTTGAGACATTAATAATTCAAAAATGCATATGAGAAACAAGAAAAGATATAAAACAAGAAATTTTAAAGATCAAACAAGAAGACTTACCAAGAACAACTTGAAGATCATGAAGAATGCAATGCATGAATTTTTGAAAAATGCAAGAAAGAGATAAACATGTAATTGACACCAAACTTAAAAACTGACGCAAGACTTAAACAAGAAACATCAAATTTTTGGTTTTTATGATTTTATTAAATTTTTTTGTATATTTTTCAAAAATTATTTTGAAAAAGAAAATAAGGATTTCAAAATTTTTAATAGGAATTCCAGGAATCTTGCACTGTTAGTCTAAAGCTCCAGTCCAGGAATTAGACATGGCTTACTAGCCAGCCAAGCTTTCAGTGAAAGCTCCGGTCTAAAACACTAGACATGGCCAATGGCCAGCCAAGCTTTAGCAGATACAAATCAGACATACAACAGCTGATATTTCATCCAACTTCATTCTATGCTGATAAGTGGAAGCCCCAGTCCAAATGAATTAGACATGGCTTTACAGCCAGCCAGGCTTCAACATGCTTCATGAAACCCTAGAATTCATTCTTAAAAATTCTGAAGAAAAATATATTTTTGAAAATATTTATTATTATTTTTTTTTTGAAATTAATAATAATAAAAACAAAAAGCTCAAAATTAAAATAAAATTACCTAATCTGAGCAACAAGATGAACCGTCAGTTTTCCAAACTCGAACAATCCCCGGCAACGGCGCTAAAAACTTGGTGCACGAAATTGGGATCATCAACAACGGCGCCAAAGACTTGGTGCTCTCAAACGTGAATCACACTTTGTCACAACTTCGCACAACAAACCAGCAAGTGCACTGGGTCGTCCAAGTAATAAACCTTACGTGAGTAAGGGTCGATCCCACGGAGATTGTCGGCTTGAAGCAAGCTGTGGTCACCTTGTAAATCTCAGTCAGGCGGATCCAAATGGTTATGGTGAAGTGATAATAAATATAAATAAAATATAAACTAGGATAGAGATACTTATGTAATTCATTGGTGAGAATTTCAGATAAGCGTATAGAGATGCTTTCGTTCCTCCTGAACCTCTGCTTTCCTATTGTCTTCATCCAATCATTCCCACTCCTTTCCATGGCAAGCTGTATGTTGGGCATCACCCTTGTCAATGGCTACATCCCGTCCTCTCTGTGAAAATGGTCCAATGCGCTGTCACTGCATGGCTAATCATCTGTCGGTTCTCGATCATACTGGAATAGGATTTACTATCCTTTTGCGTCTGTCACTATGCCCAGCACTCGCGAGTTTGAAGCTCATCATAGCCATCCCTTCCCAGATCCTACTCGGAATACCACAGACAAGGTTTAGACTTTCCGGATCTCAGGAATGGCTATCCATGGGTTCTAACTTATACCACGAAGACTCTAATATCTCAGACTCGGTCCTCTGTAATAGATATCTAAGAGATATTCATTCTAGCTTGTTTGCATGTAGAACGGAAGTGTTTGTCAGGCATGCGTTCGTAAGTGAGAATGATGATGAGTGTCACATAATCATCACATTCATCATGTTCTTGGGTGCGAATGAACATCTTAGAATAGGAATAAGCTTGAATTGAATAGAAAAACAATAGTACTTTGCATTAATTCATGAGGAACAGCAGAGCTCCACACCTTAATCTATGGTATGTAGAAACTCTACCGTTGAAAATACATAAGAACAAGGTCCAGGCATGGCCAAATGGCCAGCCTCCATAAAGGTCTAAGATAGCATAAGACTGATCAAATATGTCTAATACAATAGTAAAGGGTCCTATTTATATCAGACTAGTTACTAGGGTTTACAGAAATGAGTAAATGATGCAGAAATCCACTTCCGGGGCCCATTTGGTGTGTGCTTGGGCTGAGCATTGAGCTTTACACGTGTAGAGGCTTCTCTTGGAGTTGAACGCCAGTTTGTAACCTGTTTCTGGCGTTTAACTCCACTTTGCAACCTGTTTCTGGCATTTAACTCTAGAATAGAGCAGAAAGCTGGCGTTGAACGCCAGTTTGCGTCATCTAAACTCGGAAAAAGTATGGAATATTATATATTGCTGGAAAGCCCTGGATGTCTACTTTCCAACATAATTGAGAGCGTGCCATTTGGAGTTCTGTAGCTCCAGAAAATCTACTTTGAGTGCAGGGAGGTCAGAATCCAACAGCATCTGCAGTCCTTCTTCAACCTCTGAATCTGATTTTTGCTCAAGTCCTTCAATTTCAGCCAAAAAATACCTGAAATCACAGAAAAATACACAAACTCATATTAAAGTCTAGAAATGTGATTTTTATTTAAAAACTAATAAAAATATACTAAAAACTAACTAAATCATACTGGAAACTATGTAAAAACAATGCCAAAAAGCGTATAAATTATCCGCTCATCAGCAACACAAGAAAATGTAACAAAAATTCCTAAAATGAAATGCAAAAGTGTTGGGATTAGAAATTGTCACCCAAAAATGCCAATCGGTCGGACGTCCTCCCCACACTTAAAAGTTTGCACCGTCCTCGGTGCATCCAATGATGAGCAAGGGGTATGGCGACTCTCCGAGTTGCTACCTTCAGCTGGTAGGTCACCCGGTATTGCATGTTCTTCTCCCGCTTCCATTTTTGCTTATGATAACTCATCCATGAAAAATAGCAAATAGTACAAGAGATGAGAAAACGCAAGAGCAAGGAAGAGTAAGTCAATAATAGGCAGCAATGAATAGTATATCACTAATGATCCAACACTTGTAATGAGAAACAAAAATTAAATCCAAAATTAAACTAGCTAAATAACTAACTAGGGGTTAATGCATGGCGTTTGGCAGTGTTGGATGATGGGTGGGAGAAACGAAGAAGAGAGAAGAAGGAAAAAAATGGAAAGAAGACAAGAAAAGAAGGCGGATGGAAGGATTGTCCACGCATACGCATCATGCCACGCGCACGCATGGGTGAGGTGGAAGGGGTCCGACGTATACGCGTGTGGCACGCGTACGTGTGGGTGGAACCAGAGAGAGGCGACGTGTACGTGTGGGTGGTTTTGTGCTAGAGGCACAACTCTAGCCCAAAACTCGCACAACTCTCGGGCTTTAGTATGGAATGTGAGGATGTTGGATCCACGTGTACGTGTGGGTTGGTGCCCTATTTTTCAAAATTTTTCCAAGTTCTTGCACCAAACCAAGCATTTCAAACCTTAAAACAACTACCAAAACACCATAAAACCTTATTTAACCTAATAGACTCCCAAATAAACACAACAAACTAAACAAAACATGAAATTAAACCTATTTTACCAATATGTACAAAAAGGAAAAAGGGAAAGATGTTACGATGGTGGGGTGTCTCCCACCTAGCACTTTTGTTCAATGTCCTTAAGTTGGACTTATGGGGAGCTCTTCATCAAGGTGGCTTGTGCTTGAATTCATCCTTGAACATCGACCAATGCTTTGACTTCCAATAGGCTCCATCATTTAAGATTAATATCTCCAAGCTTTGATGGAGTTCTTTGTAAGCTATGAGCTCCCAAAGTTGATTCTCTTTGTGCAATCCGGGATCCCACACTTTGTTTTCACACCCATCTTCAAATTGGTCATCATGATTCCATACGGGCGGCAAGCAGTCCGAATTCTCATATAAGCGCCAAAGCATCCTCTTAGACCCCCTTAAGTGAGAACTATACCAACCATTGTGCTTAGACTTTGAGCTTCCAACAATAATGAACCGTGAGTTAAGGTGTCTACCACTAACCATTTTTTTCCTACTCTTAACTCCACAAAGAGCTCTAAGTTGTCCATCATTTTCAATCAAGCCATATTCAAGTAGAAAAATAAAGCTTAGGGATAAGAATTTTATCCACTTGAATGTTGTGTTAGATGGTGACTTAGGAAGGGGGACCTCTCCATACTTAGACAATGCGAGGTCCACTCTCTTATGCTCTTCCTTTTCAACTTCCACCTCCTTGCATGCTTTTTCAAATTCAACCTCTTCCTCTTGGTAGCTTTCTTCCAATTCAAGCTCTTCATCATTGCTTACCAAGGGTATGGGAGGTAAGGTGGCTTCTTCTTTGATCTTTATGTCAAGTCCAATGGGGGAGGATTCAAATGTAGATAGGGATTCATCAATAATTGAATCCATTTGTTGATCAACCTCTTCAAAGTCTTCCACCATGATATGTTTTGGAGATTGTACACCCTCCTCAACATCAATATCAAGCTTGTTGGAAGAGGACTCTTTACTCATACATCCCCAAGGACTTCCAACATCTCTTAAATCTTTGACCGTCCCCTCCGACTCAAGTGTCTCTACTTCCTCCCTTTGTTGTAGTTCTTGCTTCAACTCCTCTTCTACACCATGAAGCTCTAAACTCACTCCCTCACTATACTCTTTGATTTCTCCACATCCATCAACGGGAGTGCCTTGATCGCCTAGGCTTAGGCGGGAGGATACTATGTTACTGACGACTTCCACCAAGGTAGCAAGCACGTCTTCTAGCTTCTTGAATTCTTCCTGCGTCTCCTCTCCATGCCTCGTGAAGCGAGAAGTGATGTCTCGTTGTCGTAGCACGAGGGAATGGCGACCTTCATCCATTGGAGGTGGTGTAGGAAGAGAAGTTTCATTGTTTGGGAAAAAGGGCTCATAATTGGAAAGTGGTTCAACAACTTCCACAAAATCATTAACAATGTCACTTAGTGTGGAAGTGTTCTCAAACTTGGAATTCACCTCTTGCTCAACTTCGCCTAGCTCTTCAACCACTTCTTCTTCATTAACAATCTTTTCCTCTTTAACTTGTTGCATGACACACTCCATGCTCCGCTCTCTGGTTGATTCTCCACATTCACCCATGGAAATGCTTTGTCTACTGTATGAATCCTATGCGTCCACATTGGTTTTAAATTTGGCAAGGTTAGCCTCGATAATTTCTTTCACTCTTTGGGCTTCCTCTTGTTCTCTTTGGCAGATGATTGCTTGAAGCCGATCCACTGCTTCCTTGTAGTGATCCTTTGGCTCTTGTTCCACTTGACTAGCATAAGTAGGATCATCTTGCTCTTGGACCAATGGATGTGAATATTTTTCCATGGAGGGTTGTGGTGAAAAAGGGAGTTCATTTTGCGGTTGAAAGTCATCATACATTGGAGGTAGTTCCTCTTGGTATAGCATGGAGGTGGTAATTCTTGAGAGTATTGGTAATTGAATTGTGGTGGTTCTTCATATGGTTCATATGGTTCACAAGGTGGTTGGTATGGTGGATAAGGATGATGGTCATATGGGGGTGTTTGGTGGTGAGGGGCTTGTGAGTATGATGGTTCAAAACTAGGTTGAGGGGTGGTTCATAGGCATATGTTGATTGTGATTGACAATCACAATGAAGGTCACCACATCCACTAGATTGATATGCATTAGGATCAGAATTATACCTATGAGAAATCGGAGGTGGTTGCCATGAAGAGTGATCAACCTCTTGAGGCCCCTCCCATCTTTGATTGTTCCATCCTTGATGCACATCGTCATTGTAACCTCCATTCCATACAACATAGTTGTAACCAAACTCATAGCCAAAGGGGTGAGAATTCATAGTAGCAAATAAAAAACCAAAAACTAACAAAAATGAGAAACAAAGTCTTAACCCTACAAAAAACCAACAAACACACAAAAGACAAACATATTTACATATTCACAATAGCCAATAACATAACATCATTGCAATTTCCCGGCAACAGCGCCATTTTTGATAGAAAGAATTCCTTCATGGTCTAGAATTTCTCTTATAGGAAAGAATTTCTTCGTTGTGAGTATAGCTCTAAACCAACAAACAATCCTCCCAATCAAAAATATTGGTTGTCACAAGTACAAACCCCAATAAGAATTTTTAACCGAAGTATTTAAATCTCCGGTTGTCTCACAAGGAATTGCAATGAAGTGCTCAATTATTGGCTATGAAGATGCAAGGGGATTTGATTTTCGAAAAAGGGGCAAGAAAAGTAAAGGAACAACTAAAGAAAGCAATTAATAAAAGAGAGACATCCTTGGCAAGAATTGAGAATCTAAGCTTTCTATCCCAGTCACTAATAACAATAATTAACAAGAATTTATCTTATTATGTCATCCCCGACGATGGAAGAAGGTATCATGTTATCTTCACACTCGAAGAAAATTTAATAAGACTAGCTAATCTCAATCCAAAGGTCCTAATCAACTCACTAAGTGAAATAGCAAGAGATTAGAGTTAATGGAGATCATACTAGCTAACAATTCTATATCACCAACATAATTTGGGTCTTAATGACTCAAGATCACTTAGTTTCTCTTTCCAAGTCAAGAATGCTCAAAGATCTACTCTAAATCCCAGCCAAGCATTTTGTCAAACACTTGGTGGGAATAAAAGGAAAACATAATAAATTGCAAAGAAAACAAGATCACCAACTCAAATCATCAATAGAACATCAAACATCAAATTTGTATTAAAAGAGATCCAAATCCAACAACAGTTCATCATCACAAAAGAAAGCATTAGGTGACATTAACAAGAAAAATAAGAGAAACAAAGGTGTAGAAACAAGAAATCACAATGGAAGTAAAATGAAGACAAGAATTGAACATGGATCTATGATGCAAATAACTCTAGAACCCTAATTCTAGAGAGAGGAGGGAGCTTATCTCTCTAGAAACTAAACTACATGATGCTATTCTTCAAACAATTGCTCCCCCTTTGCTCAATCTTCAATTCTGGATGAAATACTCTTAGAAACGAGTTGGACTTGGGCCTGGGCAGCTCAGAAATCACCCCCAGCGTTTTCACGTTAAGTAGGTCATGTGCAAGCACCGACGCGTACGCATGGGTCACGCGTACGCATGGGTCACGCGTACGCACCGCTTGCCAACTTGAAATCCACGCGTACGCGTCATGTAGGCGTACGCGTCGCCATGTGACCTCATCTTCACGCGTGCGCATCTGCTGCGCGTGCGCGTCGCTTTAAGCACTCCAAATCCTTCCAATACTTGCCTTATGAACCTAAGGTCACTCAACAAACACGTCAATTTATCGAATGGAAATAAAGTGAATCAAAATTAGCAATTTAAAGGCCTAAAAAGCATGTTTTCGCTATTAAGCACAAAATCAAGGAGAATTATAAAACCATGATATTTCATTGAATAAATGTGGGAAAAGAGTGATAAAATCCCCTAAATTAAGCACAAGATAAACCACAAAATTGGGGTTTATCAGAACTCAACCACTTCAGTTATGCTGGTGTCCGTCTCATTCCTCCGGCTGTGCTCCTCCATGAAGAACATTCATCTCCCCATGGTGCAACTGATGATAAGGTAAATAGAGAACGCACTCTACAACACCAAACTTAAAAGTTTGCTTGTCCCCAAGCAAAGAAAAACTCCAGGATGTCAAAAATTCCTTTTAATTTCTCCTGTTCCTATTCTAATCATTCTGCATGACCAAAACACATGTAAAACAAGAAAAATTCTAACAAAATTAAGATAAAGTAATTTAAAACTAGAACTAAAATAACTATAATGCTAAAATCAAAATAACTATAAAATTAAAACCAAAGTAACTGAAAAACCAAGGGTACTAATAGTTGGGTTGCCTCCCAATAAGCGTTTTGTTTAATGTCACTAGCTTGACGGTTGATTGTTACTTTTTCTTCCTCTTCTTCCAGTTTGTGACTTTAGTGGACATGAGGAGAAAAATGATAGCTATCAAAAAACAACTCCCATACAACTCTCTGATTCATTAGGACCAAGAAAAGCATATTCAAGTGTTGGGGGAGATAACTTCTATTCAAATGTGGGCAGTGCATTCAATTTTTTCTTCTCAGGAGCTTGCATACATAAAATTAAAGGGACTTGTATGGCTTTCTTTGGCATTATTGGAATGTGCAAGCATGGAGTGTGCATGGCTCCCTCCTTTGTTTATGTATCTTCCTCCTTTGTTTGTGCATCTTCCTCTTTTGTTTTTGCATTTTCCTCATTTATTTGTGCATCTTCCTCTTCTTCCATGTGTGAGGGTGAAGAGTTCTCTAATTCACTGGAGTATAAACTCTTTTGATTGATTTCCTCACTTTCTTCCATAAGATCTTGCATTATATCTCTTGGGAAGGAGTTTGCTTATTCCTCTTCCTGGGGCTTGATAATTGATAAACCCATATTTTATGATATATTTTGTGCTTAATTTGACTGATTTATTCAATCCTTCACCCACTTATTCATATTAATTGCATGGTTTTACTTTCCCTTCCTTATTATGTGATGTATGTGAAAAACATGTTTTCTATGCTTTAAAAATAATTATTTTAATTACCTTTATTTCCATTCGATGCCATGATTAGTGTGTTGAGTAGTTTCAGATCTTCTAAGTCTGGAATGACTTAAAGGATGAAAAAGGAAACATACAAAAATGGAAGGAAAGCACAAAACGGAGTTTCTAAAGAAACTGGCATCCACGCGATCGCATGGGTGACGCGGACGCATGCCAAGCGCGAATCAACAGCAACGCAGCCGCATGACTGACGCGACCGCGTGATAAGAAAAGCTCCGAATGACGCGACCGCATGGACCACGCGGACGCGTGACAGAGGCCACGCACCAGAAATTGCAGAAAACGCTCCCAGCAATTTCTGAAGCCCTTTTTGGCCCAAATCCAAGTCCAGAAGGCATAGACCAGAGATTATGAAGTGAGGGAATGCATCCATTCAGGAGAGCTCGCCAATTTAGTTACTTCTCATGATTTAGATTTAGTTTTGAGAGAGGTTCTCTCCTCTCTCTCTTAGGATTTAGGATTTCTCTTAATTTTAGGAGTGACTCTCAATTCCAGGTTTAACGTTCCTTTACTTTAAGCTTCCCTTTCACTTTTATTCATTCCTTTACTTTAGTTGATTATTTACTTTTACCATTTAATTTATGAATTCTTCTATGTTCCAGATTATTTGAATTAATGCTATTTGAGGTATTTCAGTTTATTGTTGCTCTCTTTTATTTATGTCATCATTACTTCCAATCTGAAGACATTTTTATTCCAACAAATTTACTTTTTTCCCTTTTGGTCTTGGTTAAGAAAGCAGTAACTCAGGAGTTATCTTATCTCAACATAATTGATAACTGTTATCTTTGCTAATTGAACTGAACTTCAATAATCCCAATCTTTTCTTAGGAAATAAATAGGATTTGAAGATCAAACTAATTAGTCCCTTGACTTTCCTTTGCTTTAGTAAAGGTCAACTAAGTGGAATAAAGATTCAACTTTCATTATTATTGATAAGGATAACTAAGTCTGGACTTCCAATTTCTCATACCTTGCCAAAAGTTTATTTTACAGTTATTTATTTATTTTTAATTACCATTTAAATTATTTGTCATACTTGTTCCTCATTCTTGAAACCCCAAATTTACAATCTCCATACCCAATAATAAGAACATACTTTCCTGCAGTTCCTTGAGAAGACGACCTGAGGTTTGAATACTTCGGTTATCAATTTTTAAGGGGTTTGTTACTTGTGACAACCAAAACGTTTGTACGATGGGATTTTTGAAGGTTTAGAAACTATACTTGCAACGAGGATTTATCCGCAAATTTCTAGACCACGCAAAAGTTCCTCTCGTCAAAATGGCGCCGTTATCGGGGAACTGCTAACGTGTGCCTTATTATTGGTTATTGTAAATATTTTTCTTTTACTTGTTTATTTATTTCTGTTTTTCCTTTTTAATTTTATTTGCTACTATGAACTCTCACCCTTCTCGCTTTGAGTTTGGTTCTAACTTTGTTGAAGGAAATAGAAGCCACAACAGGAATATGCATCAAGGTCAGACCAATCAAGGATGGATGGAGCCAAGAGGATCTAATCAACCCTTTAGGCAACAACACCCTCCAAGATATCATGGAAAATGACCATTCCACAATGCATACCCAGCTGATAGATATGGTGGACAACCTTGTAACTACCAACAAGCCCCACCCCGTGCCTATAGACCATCCTCTTAACAAAACCTCGAACCACCACACTCACAAGCTTCTCTTCACCATTCGCCACCACATGATCCCTATTTACCCCAGTTCCAATCCAATCACTCCCAAGCACCACCACTTTCCTATGTATCATGTCCAAATCCATCACCCCGAGAATCAGAGGTTCGCCTCAAAGAAACAGTAAATAAACTTCAAACAACCATTCGACAACTGGAGCAAGCAGTAATTCAATTAGCTTCTAGACGTTCGAACATCCAAGGACCAACCACAGCCCCATGTGGACAATCTAACGAAGAGCGTACCATGAAGGAAATACTAGAAACTCCAGTGGACAAGACAGAGAATGAATTCGTACTAGAACACGTAGAAGAAGCTGTCTTTATGCAAGAAGAAGAGTTGGTTGAAGATCTAGGAGACGCTGAACCTCCTTGGGAATTCAGAGCTGAGGAGAACTCCATCAAGGACGTTACAGTTGATGCTAAGGAGGACAATGCATAATCCCCAAGGCAAGTCGTTTATGAAGAACTAGACGGAATAACCCAGGACATAAATTTCCTTGATGATGATAGTCACAAATCAAGTTCTCTTAGTAATGAACTTGCATCTGCAAGTGAATTCTCTGAGATAGAAGAATCTTCCCCAAATGAATACGAAGATGATGTAGAGGTAGATTTCTCTCAACCTCCAATCTATGACTCGAGTGATGAGGAAGACACAGAAGACTTTGACCAGGACACAGATGCATTTGAAGAACCTTGCAAAGAAGTGGAGGAATTCACAGAAGAGCACAAGGGAGTAGAACTTACAGAAACACCAGAAACACTTACCCCAAGGCCATTACCACCCAATACAAGCTTTAAGTGGGTACAATCCTTAACCTTTAACTTTACTTTTTCACTTGAATACGGTTTGCTTGAAACAGATGGCCAGCTTAGAGCTCTCTGCGGCTTTAGGGGTAAAAGGGAAATGGCTCGTGCTCAGAGCTGGTGCACAAGGTTCAATAAGGTTCCACGCTTCAACTTGAAGTGCACGGATTGGTATCATGTTCAATTGAATGGATCTCGGAAAACGTTTGGTCACCATGGTGAGAATCTACTTTCTAAACCGCCTGGATGGAAAAATATAGATCAAGACGGAGGCAGATTTAAAAGCAAAGTTTGGGATCCTGGAATCTATTTCGACATTCGTCATTCCGGGAGCCTAAAAATTTGTTTGAAGCTGCTCAGGAGCTTTACATGCCTAGTTTGGGACCCTGGAGGCTATTGGCATTCCAAGCATTGGTGGAGATTTTTGGATGAATTTAAACATAAGCCGCCATAACAAGAAGCCCCTCTAATGTCCAACTTAAGGACTTTAACTAAAAGTGCTAGGTGGGAGACAACCCACCATGGTATGATTGTTCATTTTTCAATTTTTATTTCATTTTGTTTGTTTTCAAGTTTTATTTTATTTTATAATATTGAACCTAGAATTTTGCATCGCATTCATATTAATCATTGCATTCTGCATACTACATAAAAAAAAGGGGTGCGCGACGCGACTGCATCATTCATGCGATCGCGTCAAATGGCGAAAATACACTTCCCACGCGATCGCGTCATCCACGCGGCTGCGTCACCTGGAGATTGGCGTAAAGATCCAACGTCCAGAAAGTTAGGCTAGAATCGTGCGGCCATTGTGCGTTTCGCACAAATGACCCACGCGATCGCGTCACTTGCACACAACCAATCCCACGTGACTGCGTGAGCGACGCGACCGCGTCGCATGGATTGCACGAACACCCCAAAGGAGACAGAGAGTTGCGCTGAAACGACGCTGGATTCGTGCGTTTAGCACAAATCCCAGCGACGCGATCGCATGCGCCAGGCGATCGCGTCATTTAATCTTTTTTGCCCTCCATGCGATCGCGTCACCCACGCGATCGCATCACCCCCATCCGCCACACACACACCTACCCCTCCCTTCCCCTCTTACCCCCCCTACCCCATTACCCTACCCTTCTTTCCCCCCTGCCCCGAACAGCCGTGCCCACCACTGCCAGCCGCTGCGCCAGACTCCGTCACCACCACCCCTAGCCACCTTTCTGCCCACTCTCCTTATTCGGCCAACCAGGTTCCGACGAACGCCACCCTTCTATCCTTAGTCGTTATTTCATTATTTTCTGTTTATGTTCATGTTTAGGCTAGTTAGATATGCATGTTGTAGTGGATTTTAGGTTGTTAGGTAGCCTAGGATGTGGTTAGTGGATTTAGGTCTGTTTAATTGCGCTGTTTATGTTTCTTGTTTCATTATTTTCGCAATTCTGCTGTTGTTGTGATGATTATAATGTTCATATGCTGTCCTTTCTTGTTTCTTGCTGCTCTTTGCACTGAATTTTCATGTTTATGTTCCTTCTATGTAATTGCAGCCTTATTTTTGATTCATATGAACTATTTGACTGCTGTTTATTTTCCGGGACAATCCAATTTTAGCCGGAATACTGCCCAAATTTCTGTAAAATGTTTTCATTCATGCTTTGGTTTTGGCATTTTGAAATTTGCTTTCCTCTGCTTTACCCAAACCCATTCATGAATGCCAAGCACGCATTCTTATTCTTTTTGATTTCCTGGTTCATATATTGCATTCCTGATGTTTGATTCCAATTTTTGCTATTTCTATATCTATTTGAATCATCATCAACCTGTTTTCCTTGTTTGGTTATGAGTTACCTATCGCTTCTAATTATGAATGCTTGTTACTTAGAAACTTATCGTTATGCCACTTACCTTAACCCATTTTTCATTAACTCACTAATTCTAATTTCCTGAACTCTTTTTTAATTCTAACCAAACTAACCTTTTATAATCCTTTTTCTGGTTTTTCACTTTCTTTTAACCCTCTAACCATGGCATACTGATAATTTTTCCTACTTAACATGCCTTCTATTACATTTTGGATTGTGAATTTTTCCTGTCAAACTTTTAACTCCTATACAATCCTTAATGGACATTTACTTAACTCATTTACCTCATTCTAATTCTCCTTTGCCACTTTGTGTTTCTTTTGACTATTTGCCTATTAGTTTTCCTATTTTTATTATATCCTGGTTTTCTATTTTTCAGGATGTTAGATTCCCAGAGAAAGGGAAAAGGAAAGGCTACCACTGGCAAACGTAAAAGAGGAGAATCATCTATGTCTATCATAGATCTCATGCATGATGCCTCCTGGCGGGAGAAAAACTTCACCCCGCAGGAGAAAGCTGACCAGCTGCTCCTTGCTAATGACCCAATGAAGTTTGCAAACCGATACTGTGAGCTGAAGTATCCGGTGTTTGCAAACTCCAGGAACCTATACCTGGAGAGGACTCTGAAGATCCCAGAAGAACTCCAGCAATACACCTATGATCAGATCAAACAAAGAGGCTGGTTCTTTCTGGAGCGAAACCTGTATGAGGTCAATGCATCTTGGGTAAGGGAATTCTACTGCAATTACTTCAAGACTTCCCTAGATGCAGTGAACCTTAGGGGGAAGCAGATTCTGGTCATTGAAGAGGCAATTGAAGATGATCTGAAGCTTCTGCCTAAATCTGATCAGCCAGATGGTTATCAGAAAGCTGAGGAAGACATGCGCTTTCTGAAGTTTGATTGGGATGCAGTCAAGGCCCGGATAGCCCTTGACCTGACCGTTCCTTGGATTATGGGTCAGAACACCACCATGCCCAAGGGAATCAAGCGGGCATACATGAATGATGAGGCTCGGCTGTGGCATCAGATACTTAGCAACTTCATTATGCCGAGTACTCACGAGATAGATATACCTGCCGCTATGATCACCCTCCTATGGTGTGTGATGGAGGGTAAGGACCTGTACCTGCCATGCTTTATCCGGTTCTACATGGCCAGGGTCCACGTCCGAGGCACTCTTCCCTTTCCATATTTGATCACATAGCTAGGCCGTCGAGCTGATGTGCCTTGGGAGGATGCTGATGAGAGGCCACCTGCTGCAGAATGCAAGAAGATTATCCCGCACAGCAAAAACTTTCTGGCCTTGGGCTACAGACCTCTATTCCTCAATGCTCCTGGTGACACTGCCACACCATCTGCCGGCCCCTCCTCCTCCACAGCTACACCTGCCACCACCACTGCACCTCCACCTGCCCCAGAGCCCATCTATCATCTAGTGCACCGCCTGTTTCGACGGCTTGACCAGATGGAGCGTCGCAACAAGCGACGCTATGAGCACCTGAAGCTGATGATACGATCTGGCGACATTCCCTCCGAGCCTGACATACCATCCGAGGCATCTGAGGAGGAGGCGGATGCACCCAAGGCTGCGACTCATCCACAGCAGGAGGCAGCGCAGGCAGGCACCCAGCAGGCAGCACACCAGCAGGAGATCCCACATCAGATCTAGGCTGCAGACCCTGAGATCCCTATTCAGACAGCCCCTCCTCTACAGCAGCCGGATGCTCAGACCGCCACCACCGAGACCCCTGCCACACATCCTTCTGGTGATGACACCCCTTCACACCCTGCTTGAGTGAGCATCAGGGACGATGCTTCATTTTAAGTGTGGGGAGGTCGCCATTTCTGGCATTCTTTTTTGGTGAACCACTACATACTCTTTTTATTTATTTTGCTATTTTTCTGTATTTTTCTTTTTATTTCTATTTTGCAGTACTTATACATTGCTATTTTCATGTATGTATACTCTATTTCTGCATTTTGCATTTTTAGTTCATATTTTAGCCACTTAGTTTAGTTGCAATTCTAACTTATTAGTTATAGAAATTGTGGATTGATTAGTATAGTTTACCCTTTTTAGCATAAGATAACTTGGAATAGATTGAAAAGAAAAAAGGAAGTAAACTAGAGACTTTAACAGAATCAAAACATCCCACACCTTGTATATATGGCATTACATGTTAGTTAATTAAACAACATTTCATCAAGGAGAAACACTAGAACTTTAAAGCCACCTTAAGTTTTACATTGAGAATAATGGGAATTTTTAACTAAACCTGCATAACATACATAAGTGATAAATGATTTTTGAGCTAGAGAACACATAGCCTGTGAGTTTTGAGCTTAATTGTATGGTTACATTCAAACCATAATTTTTATTCCTGTGTTCCGCCCTTCTTGTTTATTCTGGTGTTCTTTACTTTGTTTTAATCTATATGTTCGATTATAGAATGTAGATACATACCAAGAGAGTGATTGAGGCCATTATTTGATTTTAGCTCACTTATCCCAAAATATCCTACCTTTTACATCACCCTTGTTAATCCCCTTGAGCCTTTAAATCCCCTCCTGTTTTATAACCACATTACTAGCCTTAAGCGGGAAAACAAATAAAGAAGTCCCAAGTTGAATCCTTGGTTAGCTTAAGATAGAAATTGTGTAATTGCTTAAATGTGGGGAAACCATTGGGAACATGGATGATAGAAACAAAGGGTAGAAGGTTGAAAAAGAATAAAGATGTTTCAAAATAAGAATTTTTGGGAAACATGCTCATGTGAAGTTAAAGAAATTAAATTACCATGTGCATTAAAAAAATTTATTAATTTTCAATATTTGAATAAAGGGGACACCAAAGGATTCCCCAAATGCAAATAAAGCAATGCACATGGGATAAAAATAAACATTAAGGCATGAACATGTAACATCAAAAGTGGAAAAATATGGGAAAATAGGTAAAGCAGCTTTGCTTTAGAAAGTATGTATGTTAGGTGAGATCTTAGACTAACTAAGGATTCACTTATTAGCTCACTTAGCCTTATACATATACCCTTACCTTTACCTTGGCCCCATTACAACCTTAATTAAAGACCTCATGATTTTTGGTATGTCTATATTCTATAATTGTTGATTGGTTAGATGAAGAACAAAGTTATAGAAAGAAAGAATAAAAAGAAGAATAGAGTGATTAACCCAATAAACACTGAGTGATTAGAGAGTAAACACAAAATCCAGTGAGGGTTCAATAGCTCATTAACATGTATCTCTGCTTAAATTATTAATTGTCTTGCAAGTTTTTAAAATGTTTTTCTCTCCCATCTCAATTGTAAAGGCACTTTATCACTATCTAAGGCTTGGCTATATATATATACATGACTCCTTGAGAATGTGAATTAATTTAACTACATGCAAGCTTTATATTCAAGTGAATAAAAATTAGAATTGCATGATGCATCATTCATCTAGGTAGTTGCATTTAGATTAGATTGCATTGCATGACATTCCACCACTTTAACCTTACTTTTTACCTTGGATTTAGCATGAGGACATGCTATTGTTTAAGTGTGGGGAGGTTGATAAACCCATATTTTATGATATATTTTGTGCTTAATTTAAGTGATTTATTCAATCCTTCACCCACTTATTCATATTAATTGCATGGTTTTACTTTCCCTTCCTTATTATGTGATGTATGTGAAAAACATGTTTCCTATGCTTTAAAATTAAATATTTTAATTACCTTTATTTCCATTCGATGTCGTGATTAGTGTGTTGAGTAGTTTCAGATCTTCTAAGGCAGGAATGACTTAAAGGATGAAAAAATAAACATACAAAGATGGAAGGAAAGCACAAAATGGAGTTTCTAAAGAAACTGGCATCCACGCGATCGCATGGGCGACGCGGACGCATGCCAAGCGCGAATCAACAGCGACGTGGCCGCATGACTGACGCGACCGCGCGCCTTAAGCAAAACACATATGACGCGGCCGCATGACTGACGCGACCGCGTGACAAGAAAAGCTCCGAATGACCCGACCGCGTGACCCACGCGGACGCGTGACATAGGCCGCGCACCAGAAATTACAGAAAATGCTCCCAGCAATTTCCGAAGCCCTTTTTGGCCCAAATCCAAGTCCAGAAGGCATAGACCAGAGGTTATGAAGTGAGGGAATGCATCCATTCAGGAGAGCTCGCCAATTTAGTTACTTCTCATGATTTAGATTTAGTTTTGAGATAGGTTCTATCCTCTCTCTCTCTTAAGATTTAGGATTTCTCTTAATTTTAGGAGTGACTCTCAATCCCAGGTTTAATGTTCCTTTACTTTAAGCTTCCCTTTCACTTTTATTCATTCCATTACTTTAGTTGATTATTTACTTTTACCATTTAATTTATGAATTCTTCTATGTTCTAGATTATTTGAATTAATGCTATTTGAGGTATTTCAGTTTATTATTGCGATCTTTTATTTATGTCATCATTGCTTCCAATCTGAAGACATTTTTATTCCAGCAAATTTACTTTTTCCCCTTTTGGTCTTGGTTAAGAAAGCAGTAACTCAGGAGTTATCTTATCTCAACATAATTGATAACGGTTATCTTTGCTAATTGAACTGAACTTCAATAATCCAAATCTTTTCTTAGGAAATAAATAGGATTCGAAGATCAAACTAATTAGTCCCTTGACTTTCCTTTGCTTTAGTAAAGGTCAACTAAGTGGAATTAATATTCAACTTTCATTATTATTGATAAGGATAACTAAGTCTGGACTTCCAATTTCTCATACCTTGCCAAAAGTTTATTTTACAGTTATTTATTTATTTTTAATTGCCATTTAAATTATTTGTCATACTTGTTCCTCATTCTTGAAACCCCAAATTTACAATCTCCATAACCAATAATAAGAACATACTTCCGTGCAGTTCCTTGAGAAGACGACCCGAGGTTTGAATACTTCGGTTATCAATTTTTAAGGGGTTTGTTACTTGTTACAACCAAAACGTTTGTACGAAGGGATTTTTGAAGGTTTAGAAACTATACTTGCAACGAGGATTTATCCGCAAATTTCTAGACCACGCAAAAGTTCCTCTCGTCAATAATCAACTCCACATATTTCTCTATATTTTTGACACTCATCCTCATATCATGTATGCATTCTTTCATGAGAAGTTCAAGAGCTGATGGTTCTTGATATAAATAAGGAGATGGTGGCTTTTGATATGAATAAGAAAGAGATGATGGTTCTTCATAAGAGTAAAAAGAGGATGGTTCTTGGTATGAATAGGGAGATGGTGGCTCTTGATATGAGTAGAAAGATGATGGTTCTTAATATGGATAGAGAGGTGGTGGTTCTTGGTATGAATATGGAGATGGTGATTCTTGATAGTTGGAACATAAAGCACTGAAGTTTCTTTGATTTTGACTTTTCCAACCAAAATTTGGGTAGTTTCTCTATCCACAATAATGAGAATCACTCCTTAGGTGTGAGTAGTAACCCACGTAATCTCTCTCCATTATTTTTCCTTAGCACAAAGCACCAAACAGAATTAAACGCACCATGTGGACATAAAGGAAAATAAAATAAAATATAAAATAAAGTGAAAATAAAAGAAAAATAAAATAAAGAAAATAAACTGAATAATTAAGAAAATAAAATAACTAATAAGCAAAAATGAGTATAAGATTTAAACTCAATAAATAAAATAACTAGGAAGAATAAAACAACGAAGGGGATACCAAACTTAATTTCAGAAATTAAGAGAAAAAATTTAAATAAAATAAATCAATTTTTTTTGAAAATTTAAATAAATAAGTTAAATTAAATTAAAGCAAAAACGCCTAATCTAAGAAATCAAACAACCAGTAGTTGTCAATCACAGTGAATCCCCGGCAACGGCACCAAAAATTTGATGCGGAATTTATAACCCACAAACTAACTGGCAAGTGCACCTGGTCTTACCAAGTAATACCTCAGCTGAGTGAGGGTCGATCACACGAGGATTGATGGATTAAGCAAAAATAATTGAGTGATTGGCTTTTCAATGCTGTTAGAATCATGTCAATTGGACCTCTGTAGCTCGAGTTATTCCTGTTGGAGTGCAGGGAGGTCAAGGTTGACAGCATCATTCACTTTCTTCTCTTTTTCTATAGAAGCTCCATCAAATCCATCCGAATGCTACCTGAAATAAACAGAATTGCATACAACTCAAAGTAGCATCCATAGTGGCTAAAAGATATTTAAATCTTGATTAAACTCAACAATTTGAATGCAAATTTACTAGGAAAAGATAGAAAAGATGCTCACGCATCACTGGCGTCCAACACCTAAAAAGGAGTCCAAAGTTGGCGTTCAACGCCCAAGAAGGGTACTAGCTCGCGAAGTCAACCTTAGCTCAGCATAAATACTCACAAAGTGGGCCACAGAAGTGGATTTTCGCACTATCAACCCAGTTTATCCTATTTCTATAATCCTTAGTTATTAGATTAGTATATATAGGAGAAGATCACCCATGTTTAGGATCTTCTACCTCATCTTTACCTATTCGAACATTTCATTACTTTTATGTAACCTATGAGTCACTAACCTCCTAGGTTAAGGTTAGGAGCTCTGTTGACTTTTATGGATTGATAATATCATTGTTCTATTTCAATCTATGATTGATTTTATTCTAAGATGAATCTTCGTTCTTCATCCTAATGAATTAGGAGTGTAACTTGACCGTCATCCCTATTCTACATGGGTTCTTAGAGAGTAACTTGATGGGATAGTATTGAACCACAAGCTTGATTATACATCTCTTAAACGGCTAATCCATGACTTTGTTGGGGACTTGGAGACATCAGTTCAGCCAAGGTACGGGGCGATTAGGGCCATTGTAGTATAGGCTAGAATTGTGGAGCAACGTTCTCTGATCCGGAAGATCCGATCTTGTCTGTAGTGCTTTGAGTAGGATCACCAAGCGAATGGACTGCTAGAGCTTCATCCCTGTTCAGATTAGATGACCAATGACCTGGCGTTTGATCTAAGGCAGAGGAGATTAATGACCACTAACCTAGTGTTAGTCACTTACAGCCTGCCATGGAATGAATCATCAGAAGCTGAAGTAGACAGTGAGAAAAGTTGATCCAGAAGGAAGAAACATCTCCGAAGCCTCAACCATTCTCTTATCATTGATTTCACACCAATTAAGTAATTCTATCTTTATTCTGTTTTATGCGTTTTTCACAACAACTATATTTTTTATCCACCTGACTAAGACCTACAAGGTATCCATTGCTTGATCAATCCAACAATGTCCATGGGATCGACCCTCACTCACCTGAGGTATTACTTGGACGACCTGGTGCACTTGCCAGTATATCTGTGCGAATATTGCGGAGTCAATTTCATGCACCAAGTTTTTGGCGTCATTGCCGAGGAATGTTCGAGTTTGACAAACTACCGAACTATTTTGTTGGTTAGATTAGGTACTTTTATGGTTTACTTGCTCTTTTAATTCTGTTTCTTGCTTTATTTTCCAAAAATTTTTTCAAAACCTTTATCTGTTTTTGACCATCTATTTCCTTTTGAGTTTTCTATTTTGAGTCTTACCTATTTCTTATTTCCTTTTTCAAACATTTTTGAAAATATTTTCTTTTCTTTGGTAATCTTTGTTTTTTGTTTGAGTATTGTGTCAGTCCTTAAGTTTGGTGTCTCTTTTTATCTTTGGTCCCTTTGGTACTATTGGTTTGTCTTTTCTTGAGTTTTTAGAAAATTGTTCTTGTTTTTCTTCTTGGTATTCGAACTGTTCTTGTTACTTTCTTTTATTTGATGTCAAATTCTTTAAGTTTGATGTCTTTTGGTGTTTATCTTGCAAATTTTGAAAAATTAGTGTCTTAGATTTTAAAATTTTAAGTTTGGTGTCTTTTTGTGTTTTTCTTTTCTTAAATTTTTGAAAACGTGTTCTTGAGTGTTCTTCATTGTGTTCAAATTGTTCTTGGTGTTTTTCTTTCTTTGATCTTAAAATTTTTGTGTTTTTCCTTCAAAAATTTCGAAAATCATAACCGTTGATTTCAAAAATTTTTAAGTTTGGTGTTTCCTTGTTAAGTACAGTTTAATTTTTAAATTTTAAATCCTATCTTTTCAAATCTTTTTCAAAATCTTTTCAAATCTTTATCTTATCTTTTTATCTTTCTTTGAATTTTAAAAAGATCCTATCTTATATTATTTTAAATATAATTTTAAAATTCGAATTTCAAAATCTTTATCTTATCTTAAATCAATTTCAAATTTCAAAATCAAATCTTTTTCAAAATTCAAATTCACAAATTTTCAAAATCAGATCCTTTCAAATGTTGTCTTTCTAGATTATTGATCTTTAAAATTTCAAATTTGAATTTTAAATCTTTAAATTTAAAATTTCAAAATCTCAAATTTAAATTTCAAATCTTTTAAATTTTTCAATCTTATCTTATCTAGTTTGACTCTTTCTTTTAAATTTTAAATTTCAAATCTTTTCTTTCTTTTCAAATTCAAAATTCAAATCTTTTTGTTTGACGTTCTCTTTTTGAATTTTAAAATTTTCAAAATCAAATATGTTATCTTTCTTTTCAAATCTTGTTAGTTAATTGTTTGTCTTTCTTTTTTAATTTCAAAAAATTTTAAATCCCTTTCTTTCTAATTTTTTATTTTATTCTCGAATTTTTTAATTAAATTTTCTATTTTTATTTATTATTTTTTATTTTAAAAAAAATTAAATTTTTAAATTCTTTTTCCCTCTTTAATCTTCGAATTCTCCCTCTTTATTCTCGTCTATTTCTTTTGGATATATTACTGGGAGCTCCCTATACTATAAGGTCAACATATTTCTTTAAGGTCAACATAGACCAGGTCCTGCTATTACGGAAAAAGTTCCAGTTTCATAGACACCCACAGGAAGACCCAAGTAAGTTCATCTCCGACTTCCTATAGTTCTGTGACACTGTAGAGGCCAATGGAGTGGAACCTGAAGTCCCCAGGCTAAAACTCTTACCATTTGCTCTGAATGATCAAGCAAGTTCATGGTGGCATATTGAAGTTAGAGGAAGTGTGAACACTTGGGATAAGGTTGTTAAGAAATTCCTGAATAGGTTTTCTCCCTCACAGAGATTAACTAAGCTAGTGACAGATGTTCAGACCTTCAGGCAGAAGGAGAGCGAGTCCCTCCATGTTTCTTGGGAGAGGTACAAGCTAATGTTCAGGAATAGCCCTCCCCATATGTTCTCAGGATGGGGCAAGACGATCTTCTTCTATGAAGCCATCTCTGAGATAGCCAGGAAGACAGTAGATCACTTTGTAAGCGATTCTCTTTACTTTATAGAGACACACGTAGAGGCAGATGAGCTCATTGAGATAGCTGTCAACAACTAGCACTTATACTAGGATAGAAGTTCTAAACATGGAGACTGTAGCCGTGATGAGCGGATATTTTATACGCTTTTTGGGGGTATTTTCATATAGTTTTTAGTAGGATTTAGCTACTTTTTAGTATATTTTTCTTAGTTTTTATGCAGAAATCACATTTCTGGACTTTACTATGAATTTGTGTATTTTTCTTTGATTTCAGGTATTTTCTGGCTGAAATTGAGGGACCTGAGCAAAAATTTGATTCAGAGGCTGAAAAAGGACTGCAGATGCTGTTGGATTCTGACCTCCCTGTACTCGAACTAGGTTTTCTGGAGCTACAGAAACCCAATTGGCACGCTCTCAAATGCGTTGGAAAGTAGACATTCAGGGCTTTCCAGAAATATATAATAGTCCATATTTTTCCCGAGTTTTGATGAGGTAAACTGGCGTTTAAACGCCAACTTCCTGCCTTATTCTAAAGTTAAACGCCAGAAACAGATTCCAAACCAGAGTTAAACGCCACAAACAGGCTGTGACCTGGCGTTTAACTCCAAGAGAAGCCTCTACACGTGTAAAGCTCAATGCTCAGCTCAAGCACACATCAAGTGGGCCTTGAAAGTGAATTTCTGCACTATCTGCACTTAGTTACTTATTTTCTATAACCCTAGCTACTAGTTTAGTATAAAAACTACTTTTAGAGATTTATTTTGTACCTCATGACATTTCACATCTGAATTTTGTATCCTCTACGGCATGAGTCTCTAAACTCCATGGTTGGGGGTGAGGAGCTCTGCTGTGTCTCGATGGATTAATGCAATTACTTCTGTTTTCTATTCAATCACGCTTGTTTCTGTTCTAAGATACTCGCTCGTACTTAACCATGATGAATGTGATGATCCATGACACTCATCACAATTCTCAACCTATGAATGTGTGCCTGACAACCATTTCCGTTCTACCTTAGATTGAGTGTGTATCTCTTTGATTCCTGGTTCACGTGTTTGATTGCATCTCCTGACAACAGAGCATTCGAATCCGTGAGATCAGAGTCTTCGTGGTATAGGCTAGAATTATTGGCGGCCATTCCTGAGATCCCGAAAGTCTAAACCTTGTCTGTGGTATTCCGAGTAGGATCCGGGAAGGGATGACTGTGACGAACTTCAAACTCATGAATGCTGGGCGCAGTGACAGTGTGCAAAAGGATCAATGGATCCTATTCCAACATTAGTGAGAACCGACAGATGATTATCCATGTACGTGGACCCTTTTCACTGAGAGGACGGCTAGTAGCCATTGACAACGGTGATCCACCAACATACAGCTTGCCATGGAAGGAGCCTTTCGTGCGTGAAGAAGACAGTAGGAAAGCAGAGATTTAGAAGACAGAGCATCTCTGGAAACTCAGTCTGTTTCTCATTACTGAATCATGAGTAACCTTTATTTCATGTTATTTAGTTTTCATAAACAAAAGTAATTTTTATCATTAATCTCCTGACAAATATTTACAAGATAACCATAGATTGCTTCAAGCCAACAATCTCTGTGGGATCGACCCTTACTCACGTAAGGTATTAATTGGACGACCCACTGCACTTGCTGGTTAGTTGTGCG
This sequence comes from Arachis hypogaea, assembly GCF_003086295.3. Classification (NCBI taxonomy): domain Eukaryota; kingdom Viridiplantae; phylum Streptophyta; class Magnoliopsida; order Fabales; family Fabaceae; genus Arachis; species Arachis hypogaea. The sequence continues at coordinate 79,752,671 of NC_092052.1, forward strand.
GAGTTGTGAAAAGTGTGAATCACAATTTCGTGCACCAAGTTTTTGGCGCCGTTGCCAGGGATTGTTCGAGTTTGGACAACTGACAGTTTATTTTGTTGCTTAGATTAGGAAAAATTTACTTTTTTAGTTCAGAGTCACTAAAATTGTGTCTTCTATTGTTGTTTTTGGTTGAAACTTTTTTTTTAAATCCTTATTTTTTTTTTCAAATTTTTTCGAAAATTTTTATAAACTAATAATTGAGTTTTTCTGTTTGAGTTTAGTTTCATATTTTAAGTTTGGTGTCAATTGCATGATTTTATTTTTCTTTTAATTTTTTTCGAATTATTAGTGCTCAGAATATAAAAATTTTTAAGTTTGGTGTCCTTTGTGTCTCTGTTTTCTAAAAAAATTTTTCAAAAGTTGTTCTTAGCGTTCATCGTGATATTCAAAGTTTTCCTGTTTGTTTCCCTTGTTTTGATCTAAAAATTTAAGTTTGGTGTCATTTTTACTATTTTTCTCTTTCTTCAATAAACTCAAAAATATCTTTTCTTTTTATTTCAATTAATTTTACGAATTTTCCTTTAAAAGTTCAGATTTTTATTTTAAAACTTTTTATTCTATCTTATCTTCATTTTGAAATTTCAAAATTCAAAATCTTTTTCAAAAATCATATCCAAAGTTTTTCAAATCTTCTTAATTAAGTAATTATCTTACTTTTCGATATTTATATTTTAATTTCTAATTATTTTATTTTACCTTATTATTTTTATTTATTTTTAATTATTCGGTTTGTTTCTACTTAAATAAAATAAAAACAAAAATATATTTTATTTGCAATTCATATCAACTTTCGTTTATCCATCATGGACCTAAATGGAAATGAACAGTCCAGAAGGACTCTGGGGTCATATGCTAACCCCATTACTGCTGCATATGGGAGTAGCATCTGTATACCTCCCATCAAAGCAAGCAGTTTTGAGTTAAATCCTCAGCTCATTGTCATGGTGCAGCAAAATTGCCAGTGTTCCAGTCTTCCACAGGAAGAACCTACTGAGTTTCTAGCACAGTTCTTGCAAATTGCTGACACAGTACATGACAAGGAAGTAGATCAGGATGTCTACAGATTATTACTGTTTCCATTTGCTGTAAAAAGATCAAGCTAAGAGGTGGTTAAATAATCAACCTACAGCAAGCATAAGAACATGGAAACAGTTATCAGACAAATTCCTGAATCAATATTTCCCTCCAAAAAGGATGACACAGCTAAGGCTGGACATCCAAGGCTTTAAACAAGAGGATGATGAATCCCTTTATAACACCTGGGAGAGGTACAGAGGGATGCTAAGGAAATGCCCCTCTGAAATGTTTTCAGAGTGGGTGCAATTAGACATCTTCTTCTACGGGCTTACAGAAAAAACTCAGGTATCTCTAGACCACTCAGCTGGTGGAACTATACACATGAGAAAGACTATTGAAGAGGCTCAAGAGCTTATCGATATAGTTACTAGAAATTAGCATCTATACATAAGTAATGAGTCCTCCATAAAAGAAGAAGCTAAGGCAGTATCAACTGACTTTAGTCCTCAGGAACAAGTTGCTGAACTCAATCAGCAACTATCTTCTATAACAAGGCAGTTAGCAGAATTTAAGGAGATGCTACAAGAAACCAAAAACGCTAACAAGGAAATGGAATCATAATTGAATCAAACAAAATAGCAGTTATCAAAACAAATAACAGAGGAGTGCCAAGCAGTTCAATTAAGAAGTGGAAAAATATTAAATACCTCAACTCAAAGCAGCAGAAAGCCAAGAAAAGAATAGCTGACAGAGGATGAGCAACCTATACCCAAAATCCCTCTGAGGACAGTAAGACCCCAGAGAGGTATAAGTCTGGCGTTCAAACACCAAAAAGGGTTAAAAACTGGCGTTAAACGCCCAATCCATGTCTAGTTCTGGCGTTCAAACGCCAGAAAAGGGTAGGAATCTAGCGTTAAATGCCCAATCCATGTCCAGTTCTGGCGATCAAATGCCAGTGAGGGATCTGACACCTGCAAGTGCTGATAATAACTCCCTTAAGAAGGCTTCTCAACCTGCCTCTGTTGGAAATAAACCTGCAGCAACTAAGGTTGAAGAATATAAAGCCAAAATGCCTTATCCTTAGAAGCTCTGCCAAGCGGAACAGGATAAACAATGTGCCCGCTTTGCAGACTATCTCAAGACTCTTGAAATAAAGATTCCATTTGCAGAGGCACTTGAGCAAATACCCTCTTATGCTAAGTTCATGAAAGAGATCTTAAGTTATAAGAAGGATTGGAGAGAAACAGAAAAAGTTTTTCTCACTGAAGAATGCAGTGCAGTCATTCTAACAAGCTTTCCAGAAAAGCTTAAGGATCCCGGAAGCTTTATGATACCATGCACATTAGAGGGTACTTGTACCAAGAGAGCTCTATATGACCTTGGGGCAAGTATAATCTGATCCCTGCATCCACTATTAGAAAGCTTGGCTTGACTGAAGAGGTCAAACCAACCCGGATATGTCTTCAACTTGCTGATGGCTGCATTAAATATCCATCAGGCATAATTGAGGACATGATTATCAAGGTTGGGCCATTTGCCTTTCCCACTGACTTTGTAGTGCTGGAAATAGAGGAGCACAAAAGTGCAACTCTCATTCTAGGAAGACCTTTCCTAGCAACTGGACAAACCCTCATTGATGTCCAAAAAGGGTAAGTGACCTTAAGAGTCAATGAGGATGAGTTCAGGCTGAATGTTGTTGAGGCAATGAAGCATCCAGACACATCAAAAGACTGCATGAGTGTTGATATTATTGACTCCCTGGTAGAAGAGATCAACATGGCTGAGAGTCTCGAATCAGAGCTAGAAGACATCTTTAAAGATGTTCAGCCTAATTTGGAGGAATCAGACGAAATAAAAGAGCCTCTGAAAATTCCTCAAGAAGAGGAGAAACCTCCTAAACCCGAGCTCAAACCACTACCACCATCCCTGAAATATGCATTTCTGGGAGAAGGTGATACTTTTCCGGTGATCATAAGCTCTGCTTTAAATCCACAGGAAGAGAAAGCACTACTTCAAGTGCTAAGGACACACAAGACAGGTCTTGGATGGTCCATAAGTGATCTTAACGGGATCAGCCCAGCAAGATGCATGCACAAGATCCTATTGGAGGACAATGCTAAGCCAGTGGTTCAACCACAGAGGCGGCTAAATCCAGCCATGAAGGAGGTGGTGCAGAAAGAGGTCACCAAGTTACTGGAGGCTAGGATTATTTATCCTATTTTTGATAGCCCCCGGGTGAGCCCTGTCCAAGTTGTCCCCAAGAAGGGAGGCATGATAGTGGTTCATAATGAAAAGAATGAACTGGTTCCCACAAGAACAGTTACAGGGTGGCGTATGTGTATCGATTATATAAGGCTCAATACAGCCACCAGGAAGGATCACTTTCCTTTACCATTCATAGACCAAATGCTAGAGAGACTAGCAGGTCATGAATATTATTGCTTTTTGGATGGCTATTTAGGTTACAACCAAATTGCAGTAGATCCTCAGGACCAAGACAAAACAGCATTCACATGTCCTTCTGGAGTGTTTGCCTACAGAAGGATGCCTTTTGGTCTGTGCAATGCACCTGCAACCTTTCAGAGGTGCATGCTCTCTATCTTCTCTGATATGGTAGAGAAATTTCTGGAAGTCTTCATGGATGACTTTTCAGTATTTGGAGACACATTCAGCTCCTGCCTTGACCATTTAGCACTTGTTCTGAAAAGATGCCAAGAGACTAACCTAATTTTAAAATGGGAAAAATGTCACTTTATGGTGACTGAAGGAATTGTCCTTGGGCATAAAATTTCAAACAAGGGAATAGAGGTGGATCAAGCTAAAGTGGAAGTAATTGAAAAATTACCACCACCTGCCAATGTTAAGGCAGTCAGAAGCTTTCTGGGGCATGCAGGATTCTATAGGAGGTTTATAAAGAATTTTTCAAAAATTGCAAAACCTCTGAGCAATCTGCTAGCTACTGACACGCCATTTGTGTTTGACACAGAGTGTCTGCAAGGTTTGAAACTCTGAAAGCTAAGCTGGTCACAGCACCAGTTATTTCTGCACCAGACTGGACATTACCATTCGAACTAATGTGTGATGCCAGTGACCATGCCATTGGTGCAGTACTGGGACAGAGGCATAACAAGCTTCTGCATATCATTTATTATGCTAGCCATGTTTTAAATGATGCACAGAAAAATTACACAACCACAGAAAAAGACCTGCTTGCAGTGGTTTATGCCATTGACAAGTTTAGATCATACTTAGTAGGATCAAAAGTGACTGTGTACACTGACCATGCTGCTCTTAAATATCTACTTACAAAGCAGGATTCAAAACCCAGGCTCATAAGATGGGTGTTGCTTCTGCAAGAGTTTGATATAGAAATAAGAGACAGAAAAGGGACAGAGAACCAAGTGGCCGATCATCTGTCCCGGATAGAACCAGTAGAAGGGGCGTCCTCCCCCTCTATTGAGATCTCTGAAACCTTTCCGGATGAGCAATTATTTGCCATTCAGGAAACACCATGGTTTGCAGACATTGCAAACTATAAAGCTGTAAGATTCATACCCAAAGAGTACAACAGGCAGCAAATAAAGAAATTGATTTCTGATGCAAAGTACTACTTATGGGATGAACCATATCTCTTTAAGAGATGTGCAGATGGAATAATCCGTAGATGTGTGCCCAATGAAGAGGTGATAATGGATAATTGCTCGATGGTTTAGATTTTCTTCTTATAGAAAGAATTACTTTGTTGTAAGCATAGCTCCAAACCAACAAACAATTCCCACATCAAAAATATTGGTTGTCACAAATAACAAACCCCAAATAAGAATTAACCGAAGTATTTAGACTCCAGGTCATCTCACAAGGAATTGCAATGAAGTGATCAATTATTGGCTATGAAGAGCAAGGGGGATTGGTTGATAATTGGGCAAGAAAATAAATGGCAAGAAAAGTAAATCAAACAAGTAACTAAAGAAAGCAAGTAATAAAGAGAGACATTCATGGCAAGTGTTGAGATCATAGGCTTTCTATCCTAGTCATGCAATGATTAATTCATCTTATTTAGTCAACTCCAACAAATAGGGAGAAAGTCAAACAAGACTAATCAATCATACCACAATAATAACAAGAATTTATCTTATTACATCATCTCCAACATTGGAAGAAGGTATCATATTATCTTCCATGAGAGAAAGTCTAATAAGACTAGCTAATCTCAATCCAAAAGTCCTAATCAACTTACTAATTAAATTAGCAAAAGATTAGCGTCAATGGAAACAATATTAGCTAACAACTCTAGATCACCAACATAAGTTGAGTTTTCATGACTCAAGATTGCCTAATTACTCTTTCCAAGCCAAGAATGCTCAAAATCTACTCTAAAGCCCAACCAAGTATTTTGTCAAACACTTGGTGGGTAATAAAGGAAAGCATAATAAAAGTGTAAGAATAATAAATCTACCAACTACCAATTGCAAGAATTAAAGAAACCCATAACTAACATAAGCAAGAGATCAATAATAACAACTAAGATAAGCAATAAAAGAACATGTAAACATAAAATTGCATTAAAGAAAATTAAGATCCAACAATTGTTCATAAACATAAAAATGGCAAAATAAAGGAAATGACAAGTAAAACTAGAAGAGTAGAGATGTAATAACAAGAAATTAAAACGAAGAACTAAATCAAGACAAGAATTATAACTTGGATTTAAGAAATTAAACCTAAACTACCCTAAATTCTAGAGAGGAGAGAGAGCTTCTCTCTCTAGAATTCTACCCTAAAACATGATGAAAACTAAACTATGACTACTTTTTTTTCATTCCCTCCTCAATCATTGGGTTCAATAGAATCAGAAATGAGTTGGATTGGGCCCAAAATGCTTCAGAAATCGCTGGGGGGCGATTTCACTAAAGTGGACCCACGTGCTCCATCGGCGTGCGTGCGTACATGGCACGTGCGCGCCCCTATGCGTCAGGCAACATATGGCAAATTTTATATCATTTTGAAGTCCCGGATGTTAGCTTTCCAACGCAACTAAAACCGCCTCATTTGGACCTCTGTAGCTCAAGTTATGGTCGATTGAGTGCCAGAAGGTCGGGCTTGACAACTTTATGGTTCCTTCATTTCTTCATGAGTTCTCCCACTTTGCATGCTTTTTCTTCATTCTTTCCATCCAATACTTGCCTTATAAACCTGAAATCACTCAACAAACACATCAAGGCATCGACTGGAATTAAAGTGGATTAAATTTAGCTATTTTAAGGCCTAAAAAGCATGTTTTCACATTTACGCACAAATCAAGGGAGAATTGCAAAACCATGCTATTTCATTGAATAAATGTGAGAAAAGGTGATAAAATCCCCAAAATTAAGCACAAGATAAACCAAAAAATTGGGGTTTATCAAATCTTCCCACACTTAAACCAAGCATGTCCTCATGCTAAGAATAAAGAAGGACAAGAAAAGGGTATGAACATTTATTCAATGCAAATAAACTATATGCACCTATCTATATGCATGCAACTAAATGCAATATGACTCTATCTACTTGGTTAAATGTAAATCAATCCCCAAGAGCATGTATGAACAAGTAGGGCTAAGATCATATGATGATTCATGAATCCTACCAATTCAAATATCAAAATGAAGTACAAGTAGACTTGCAAGAAGAAAAGCTCATGAAAGCCGGGAACAAGGAATTGAGCATCGAACCCTCACCGGAAGTGTATCCGCTCTAGTCGCTCAAGTGTATAGGGTGATCCACTCAATTCTCTTCTAATCATGCTTTCCATGATTTGTTTTTCATCTAACAATCAACAATTATTCAATGCATGCATACATTCATCATGAGGACTTATTCATAGGTTGTAATGGGGCTAGGGTCAAGGTAGGATGCATATGGTCAAGTGAGCTTGGAATTTGAATCTTTGATTAACCTAAGCTCTCACCAAACACATATAACAACCTATACAATTCTAGTACAATGCCTAGCTACCCATGATTCCCACTTTTTCACACACTCATGCATTCTCTTTAATTCACATTCCATATGCATTGATTTTTATTGAACTTTACTTTGGGGCATTTTTGTCCCCTTTTTATTTCTTTTTCTATTTTATTTTTATTTTTTTCTTTTTATATATATATTTTTTTCTTTATTTTGTAATTAATTTTTTTTGTAATAAATCATATACAAGAGTATCAATGCATATGGTTTAAACATAATTAATACATGAGTATGTACCCTATTCCCAAATTTTTCAATAAAAATAAAAATTACACTTTTATCTCAACCAATGTCCCAAGTTTCCCATACCCAAATGATATACACCCTCACTAGCCTAAGCTAATCAAAGATCTAAATTAAGGACATTTATTGTTTTTCACTTAGGGGTGGTGATGTGCTACAATTAAGAACAAAAGGGATTCAATAGGCTCAAATTTGGCTAACAATAGTTGATGAAAGGTAGGCTATTTGGGTAAGTGAGCTAAATGAAATGATGGCCTCAATCATATAAATGCATGTATACATGGAATAATGGACATAAAGAATTAAACAAATCAAAGATTACAATCATAGAAAGAGAACAATGCACACAAGAATGGAAATAATTGGTTATAAGATGTAACCACACAATAAGCCTCAAAACTCACATGCTTGTGTTCTTAGCTCAAAAACCATGTTCCAAAATAAATTCTTCAAGCAAGTTTATCACAAAAAAAAATTTCAAATTGGTAGGGTGCCCTAAAAATAATTTTTCTTGGAAAAGAATCATCACCCTAACCAAGTAGTCCTAACGTGAAAAGAAGTGGTAAAATATGTACAAATTCTAACTAACATGCAACCTATCATGCAATGCAACAACTAACTAACAAAGGGAAAAATTAAAAATTGGTGTTGAAAAGGAAGTTGTTACCCATGGAGGTCGGTCGGACGACCTCCCCACACTTAGAAATTTGCACCGTCCTCGGTGCGTGCAAAGAAGAGTAAAGTGGACGGGTTGCTACAATTGATGAGTTTCTTCAAAGGGTTGTGCGGGTGAACTTGTTTGTTGCCCCGTTTAGAAGCCCTTCCATTCCTTTCCTTCTTGGTGGCCAACCTCGAAGGAGAGAAAAAGAAAGAAAATTAAGCCTACAACAAAGATATGAAAGAAATTAGAACATAGGCGGGGGCTAATACCAAATACAAGTATGGTTCTCAAAGACATGGTAGCTACAACATATAAGTGAGAAAACAATATAAGCTAAGGGCATATCAACTAATACTTGATGCAAGAGTAAAGTCAAAGCATAGGCAAATGACATGAAGAGCATGTTGCATCAAGCTTAATCAATAATTGAGACAAACAAGATTAATGATAAGCATGAGAGCATTTGGTCCCATCCTAACTCAATGATGATGAGGTACAAAAACAAGGGATCATGAGTCAGGAAGAACTAAAGAACTAATCTTGTGTGTAGAGCAAGTATTACGATTAATGCCAAACAAGTCACAAAGCACCAAGATTAACCAAGAAATTCTCAACAATTGAATATAAGAATCCAACACCATTATTAAAACAAGAAACTTAGAAAATAAAAGGGAAAACAAGTTACAAAAATAAAATTAAAATGCAATGAATGAAAACAAGGAAATGCAATAAAAGAAAATGGAAGAAAAAAGAAAAAATATTTTTTTTATTATTATTTTTTAAATTTTTAAATTTTTTTTATAATTTTTATATTTTTAAAAGAAAGAAAAAAATAGAAAGAAAGAAGAAGGAAAGAAAAAAAAAGAAGGAGAAAGGAGAAAGGAGAAAAACAGGGTGCAAATCCGCGCATATGCGCCATGCGTGCTTAGGCACGGATGCAGCAGGAACAATCCGCGCGCGCGCCATGCGTGCTTGGGCGCGGATGCAACAAAAATAATCCGCGCGTGCGCGCCTTGCATGCTTGGGTGCGGATGCAACAGGGACAATCGGCGCGCGCGCGCCATGCGTGCTTAGGCGCGGATCGCCTGGCACAAAGTAGGCATCAAGTGGGCACAACTCTCGGGTTTTAGTACTAGGAGTTGTGAAACCACACCGGCACGCGCGCACACTGCGCGCTTGGGCGCCGATGCCCTTTTTTGTTTTTTGAAAAACAGGGCATTCTCCTAATCTCTAAGCATTCTAAAACAATCAAAAATCAAATTTAACAACAAATCTTTTTGGTTTTTGAAAAATTTTCAAATACACTAGAAACAAAACTTATACTACAAGCAAAATGCAACTCAATAACACTAAACTAATAAAAACAAACTAAGAAACAACCAATCAATCAAAGCAAAATGTATAAGAGTATAGAAAATAACAAAAACTACCTATAATGGCAACTCAAATCACTTATTAACCAAATCTAAAAGAGAATGGAAAGAATTTACCATGGTGGGGTGTCTCCCACCTAGCACTTTTGTTTATTGTCCTTAAGTTGGACTTATGGGGAGCTCCTCTTAAGGTGGCTTGTGCTTGAAGCTATCCTTGAACATCCACCAATGCTTGAATCTCCAATAAGCTCCATTCTTCAATATTAATATCTTCAAGCTTTGATGGAGTTCTTCACAAACCATGAGCTCCCAAAGTTGATTTTTCTTGTGCGATCCGGGATCCCACACTTTGTTTTGACACCCATCTTCAAATTGATCTTTATGATTCCAATTGGGTGGCATGACCTTAGAATTCTCAATTAAGCACCCAAACATTCTCCTAGACCCATGCAATTTGGTTCTACACCAACCATTGCTATTCAACTTCGAGCATGCAACCATCATGAACTTGGAATGATGTTTCCAACTACTACACAACTCTCTCTTACTCTTAACTCCACAAAGAGCTCTAAGTTGACCATCATTTTCAATCAAACCATATTCAAGTGAGAAAGCAAAGCTTAGGGATAAGAAATTTACCCTCTTGAATGTTGTGTTGGATGATGACTTAGGAAGGGATGGTCCCAATGATCTTGCAAGCTCCACTCCCTTGTGCTATTCCTTGACTTTCTCCACTTCTTTACAACTTTCCTCAACTTCAACCTCTTCCTCTTGGTGGCTTGCTTCCAATTCAATTTCTTCTTCATTGCTCACCAAAGCCATGAGAGGCTGTGCATCTTCTTCTTTGATCTCAATTTTAATCCCAATGGGAGAGGATTCAATTGTAAATAGAAACTCTTCAATGATTGAATCCATTTCTTGATCAACCTCTTCAAAGTCTTCAGTCATGATATGCCTTGGAGGTTGTACACCCTCCTCAACATCAATATCAAGCATCTTGGAAGAGGACTCTCTAATTCTACATTCCCATGGACTTCCAACAACTCCTAGATCTTCAACCACTTCTTCCGGCTCATTCATCTCAACTTCTTCCCCTTGTGGCAATCCTTGTTTCACCCCTTCTTCTACACCTTGAAGCTCTAGACTCACTCCCTCGCTATGCTCCTTAATTTCCTCTCCACATTTGTCAATGGGAGTGTCTTGGTTGCTTAGGCTTAGTCGGGAGGAGGCCATATTGCTAACAGCTTTCACTAGGATAGCCATCTTGGCTCCTAGCTCTTTAAACTTCTTTTCATCCTCCTCTTGTCGCCTTAAGATATGAGATTCAAGATCTCTCAATTCATGCGTGGGGGCTTCATCGGGAGGTGATGGTGGAAGAGAAGGTTCATTGTTTGGGAGGAAGGTATCATGTTTGGAAGTTGGTTCATCTTGGTAAGGGTATGGAGTTGGTGTATATGGAGGTGGTTCTTGAGAGTAGTTGTGTTGGTATTGTGGTGGTTCTATGTATGGTTCATATGGTTCATAAGGTGGTTGATATGGTGGATAAGGATTAGGGTCATATGGGAGTGTTTGGTGGTATGGGGCTTGTGAGTAAGGTAGTTCAAAGTCATGTTGAGGGGTGGTTCATAGGCATATGGTGGTGGTTGTTGACAATCACAATAAGGGTCACCACATCCATTAGATTGATATGCATTAGGATGAGAGTTATACCCATAAGAATCCGGAGGGGGTTGTTGCCAAGAAGGGTGATCAATCCTTTGAGGCTCCTCCCACCTTTGATTGTTCCATCCTTGATGCATATCCTCATTGTAGCTCCCATTTCCTACAACATAATTTGAACCAAACTCGTAGCCAAAGTGATGAGAATTCATAATATCAAATAAAAACAAAAGCTACAAAAATAAGCAACAAAGTCCTAAAGCTAACAAAAACTAACAAATAAGCAAAAGGCAAACATATTCACAATATTCACAATAGCCAACAATATAACACCATTACAACTCCCCGACAACGGCGCCATTTTGATAATGGATAATTGCTCGATGGTTTAGATTTTCTTCTTATAGAAAGAATTACTTCGTTGTAAGCATAGCTCCAAACCAACAAATAATTCCCACATAAAAAATATTGGTTGTCACAAATAACAAACCCCAAATAAGAATTAACCGAAGTATTTAGACTCTAGGTCGTCTCACAAGGAATTGCAATGAAGTGATCAATTATTGGCTAAGAAGAGCAAGGGGGGTTTGGTTGATAATTGGGCAAGAAAATAAATGGCAAGAAAAGTAAATCAAATAAGTAACTAAAGAAAGCAAGTAATAAAGAGAGACATTCATGGCAAGTTTTGAGATCATAGGCTTTCTATCCTAGTCATGCAATGATTAATTCATCTTATTTAGTCAACTCCAACAAATAGGGAGAAAGTCAAACAAGACTAATCAATCATACCACAATAATAAAAAGAATTTATCTTATTACATCATCTCCAACATTGGAAGAAGGTATCATATAATCTTCCATGAGAGAAAGTCTAATAAGACTAGCTAATCTCAATCCAAAAGTCCTAATCAACTTACTAATTAAATTAGCAAAAGATTAGCGTCAATGAAAATAATATTAGCTAACAACTCTAGATCACCAACATAAGTTGGGTTTTCATGACTCAAGATTGCCTAATTACTCTTTCCAAGCCAAGAATGCTCAAAATCTACTCTAAAGCCCAACCAAGTATTTTGTCAAACACTTGATGGGTAATAAAGGAAAGCATAATAAAAGTGTAAGAATAATAAATCTACCAACTACCAATTGCAAGAATTAAAGAAACCCATAACTAACATAAGCAAGAGATCAATAATAACAACTAAGATAAGTAATAAAAGAACATGTAAACATAAAATTGTATTAAAGAAAATTAAGATCCAACAATTGTTCATAAACATAAAAATGGCAAAATAAAGGAAATGACAAGTAAAACTAGAAGAGTAGAGATGTAATAACAAGAAATTAAAAGGAAGAACTAAATCAAGACAAGAATTATAACTTGGATTTACGAAAATTAAACATAAACTACCCTAAATTCTAGAGAGAAGAGAGAGCTTCTCTCTCTAGAATTCTAGCCTAAAACATGATGAAAACTAAACTATGACTACTTTTTTTCATTCCCCCTCAATCCTTGGGTTCAATAGCATCAGAAATGAGTTGGTTTGGGCCCAAAATGCTTCAGAAATCGCTGGGGGCGATTTCACTAAAGTGGACCCACGTGCTCCATCGGCGCGCGCGTACATGGCACGTGCGCGCCCCTATGCCTCAGGCAACATATGGCAAATTTTATATCATTTTGAAGCCCCAGATGTTAGCTTTCCAAGACAACTGGAACCGCCTCATTTGGACCTCTGTAGCTCAAGTTATGGCCGATTGAGTGCCAAGAGGTCGGGCTTGACAGCTTTACGGTTCCTTCATTTCTTCATGAGTTCTCCCACTTTGCATGCTTTTTCTTCATTCCTTCCATCCAATACTTGCCTTATAAACCTGAAATCACTCAACAAACACATCAAGGCATCGACTGGAATTAAAGTGGATTAAATTTAGCTATTTTAAGGCCTAAAAAGCATGTTTTCACATTTAAGCACAAATCAAGGGAGAATTGCAAAACCATGCTATTTCATTGAATAAATGTGAGAAAAGGTGATAAAATCTCCAAAATTAAGCACAAGATAAACCACAAAATCGGGGTTTATCAAGAGGCGCAGAAGATCTTATGGCATTGCCATGGATCACAATATGGAGGCCATTTCGGAGGTGAGCGAACAGCCACCAAGGTTCTCCAATATGGCTTCTACCGGCCTACTCTCTATAGAGACTCCTGAGAGTTTGTACGTAACTGTGACAGTTGCCAGAGAGCTGGTAATCTGCCTCATGGTTACGCCATGCCTCAACAAGGGATCTTGGAGATTGAGTTGTTTGATGTATGGGGTATTGACTTCATGGGTCCTTTCCCACCATCGTACTTAAACACATATATTTTGGTGGCAGTAGACTATGTATCTAAATGGGTAGAGGCAATTGCAACACCCACTAATGATACTAAGATAGTGCTGAAGTTCCTCCAAAAACATATCTTCAGCAGGTTTGGTGTCCCTAGAGTACTAATCAGTGATGGAGGCACTCATTTCTGTAATAAACAGCTTTACTCTGCTATGGTCCGATATGGAATTAGCCACAAAGTAGCAACTCCATATCATCCACAGACAAATGGATAAGCTGAAGTCTCTAATAAGAACTAAAAGAATCCTAGAACGGACTGTAATTACCCGTAGAAGGGATTGGGCAAAAAGCTTGGATGATGCTCTATGGGCATACAGAACAGCATTCAAGACTCCTATAGGAACCTCTCCATACCAGCTTGTGTATGGCAATGCCTGTCATCTGCCCGTGGAACTGGAGCATAAGGCCTACTGGGAAACCAGATTCCTAAACCTGGATGCTAAGTTAGCTGGAGAGAAGAGATTACTCCAGTTAAGTGAGCTAGAGGAATTCAGAATCAATGCTTTCGAAAATGCTAAGATTTACAAAAAGAAAGCAAAAAGGTGGCATGATAAGAAACTGTCATCCAGAGTCTTTGAACCAGGACAAAAGGTTCTGTTGTTTAACTCTAGGCTCAGATTATTCCCCAGGAAACTGAAATCCCGGTGGAAAGGACCATATGTGATTACAAGTGTGTCACCATATGGCTCTGTGGAGCTTCAAGACATTGATTCTAATAAGAAGTTCATTGTTAATGGACAGAGAGTCAAGCATTATCTTGAAGGCAATATTGAGCAAGAATGCTCAAGGCTGAGACTAGATTAAAAGCTCAGTAAGGTCAGCTAAAGACAATAAAGAAGCGCTTGCTGGGAGGCAACCCAGCGATTAGCAAGAGTTATAGAAGGATACAGAGGATTCACAGAGAAAAGGAGCTCACTGGCACGAAAACGCCAGTAAGAGGTGTTTTTGGGCATTAAACGCCCAAAAGAAGCATCAATTGTACATTTAACGCAAGTAAAGATACCTTTCTGGGTGTTAAACGCCAGAATGGGTACCATTCTTGGTGTTTAACGCAAGTATTGCAGCATCCTGGGCATTTAGAAAAATGCCCAGTGAAAAAGGATTTTTGGCGTTTAACGCCAGCCAGAAGCAATAGCTGGGCGTTAAACGCCCAAAACAAGCAACAAATGGGTGTTTAACGCCAGAAATGTGATTGACTACTGGACCTGCCTAGAAGCCTCTGTCACCAAGCTACAAGAAGCTATGGATCAACTGAAAGAAGAACAGCAAGTTCAAAATAGCATGCTCTGCAAATTGCTGAAGGAACGTGAGAAGCAAGCGCATGAGCTACAGGAGCTGAAGTGCCAGAAGCTGTCTCTTGAAGGGCCAGACACCCCATAGATTAAAAGAGCATCCATCTCCCAAAATAAAGGTTGTTGAGTCCTAATCTTAACTCTGTGATAACTTTTGCTATTAGAGATCTACCTTAGGAGTCACATGAATAATAGTAATTAGTATCTTTATTTTTATTTTTAGTTTTTATTTTATTATCTCCAAGTAAGCTATAATTTATTTTTCTCATCATCATTAAACATGAATAAAATAGCAGATTTTTAGAATAAGGAGGCAGTTTTATTTTGGAGTTCTTAATAAGAAAAATTCGCATTATTTATATGAGGTGGCAATACTTTTTGTCTTCTGAATGAATGATTGAACAGTGCATATGTTTGAATTTGTTGTTTATGAATGTT
The DNA here is from genome assembly GCF_003086295.3 of Arachis hypogaea. NCBI lineage: Eukaryota > Viridiplantae > Streptophyta > Magnoliopsida > Fabales > Fabaceae > Arachis > Arachis hypogaea. The sequence continues at coordinate 79,767,784 of NC_092052.1, forward strand.
AAAATTGTTGGCTCTTGAAAAAATGATGAAAAAGGAGAAATGTTATTGATAATCTAAAAAAATCATAAAATTATTCTTGAAGCAAGAAAAAGCAGTGAAGAACAAGGCTTGCGAAAAAAAAAGAGAGAAAGAAAAAAGAAAAGCAAGCAGAAAAAGCCAAGAGCTCTTTAAACCAAAAGGCAAGAGCAAAAAGCCAGTAACCCTTTAAACTAAAAGGCAAGGGTAAAGAGAATCCAAGGCTTTGAGCATCAGTGGATAGGAGGGCCCAAAGGAATAAAATCCTGGCCTAAGCGGCTAAACCAAGCTGTCACTAACCATGTGCTTGTGGCGTGAAGGTGTCAAGTGAAAAGCTTGAGACTGAGCAGTTAAAGTCGTGATCCAAAGCAAAAAAAGAGTGTGCTTAAGAACTTTGGACACCTCTAACTGGGGACTTTAGCAAAGCTAAGTCACAATCTGAAAAGGTTCACCCAGTTATGTGTTTGTGGCATTTATGTCTCCGGTGGTAATACTGGAAAACAAAGTGCTTAGGGCCATGGCCAAGACTCATAAAGTAGCTGTGTTCAAGAATCAACATACTAAACTAGGAGAATCAATAACACTATTTGAATTCTGAGTTCCTATAGATGTCAATCATTCTGAACTTCAAAGGATAAATTGAGGTGCCAAAACTGTTCAGAAGCAAAAAGCTACTAGTCCCGCTCATCTAATGAGAATTTGAGCTTCATATAAAACTCTGAGATGTTATTGCCTCTTGATTTTCTTTCTATCATTTTTATTTGTCTAGTTGCTTGAGGACAAGCAACAGTTTAAGTTTGTGTTATGATGAGTGGATATTTTATACGCTTTTTGGGGTTATTTTCATATAGTTTTTAGTAGGATTTAGCTACTTTTTAGTATATTTTTATTAGTTTTTATGCAAAAATCACATTTCTGGACTTTACTATGAGTTTGTGTGTTTTTCTATGATTTTAGGTATTTTCTGGCTGAAATTGAGGGACCTGAGCAAAAATTTGATTCAGAGGCTGAAAAAGGACTGTAGATGCTGTTGGATTCTGACCTCCCTGCACTCGAAATGGATTTTCTGGAGCTACAGAAACCCAAATGGCGCGCTCTCAATTGATTTTGAAAGTAGACATTTAGGGCGTTCTAGCATTATATAGTAGTCCATACTTTGCCCGATTTTTGATGACGTAAACTGGCGTTTAAATGCCAACTTCCTACCCTATTCTGAAGTTAAACGCCAGAAACAGGTTAAAAACCAGAGTTAAATGCCACAAACAGACTGCGACCTGGCGTTTAACTCCAAGAGAAGCCTCTACACGTGTAAAGCTCAATGCTCAGCCCAAGCACACACCAAGTGGGCCCCGAAAGTGGATTTCTGCACTATCTGCACTTAGTTACTTATTTTCTGTAACCCTAGCTACTAGTTTAGTATAAAAACTACTTTTAGAGATTTATTTTGTACCTCATCACATTTCACATCTAAATTTTGTATCCTCTATGGCATGAGTCTCTAAACTCCATGGTTGGGGGTGAGGAGCTCTGCTATCTCTCGATGGATTAATGCAATTACTTCTCTTTTCTATTCAATCACGCTTGTTTCTGTTCTAAGATACACGCTCGTACTTAACCATGATGAATGTGATGATCCATGACACTCATCACCATTCTCAACCTATGAATGCGTGCCTGACAACCATTTCCGTTCTACCTTAGATTGAGTGTGTATCTCTTTGATTCCTGGTTCACGTGTTTGATTGCATCTCCTAACAACAGAGCATTCGAATCCGTGAGATCAGAGTCTTCGTGGTATAGGCTAGAATTATTGGCGGCCTTTCTTGAGATCCGAAAAGTCTAAACCTTGTTTGTGGTATTCCGAGTAGGATCTGGGAAGGGATGACTGTGACGAACTTCAAACTCATGAATGCTGGGCACAGTGACAGTGTGCAAAAGGATCAATGGATCCTATTCCAACATCAGTGAGAACTGACAGATGATTAGCCATGTACATGGACCCTTTTCACTGAGAGGACGGCTGATAGCCATTGACAACGGTGATCCACCAACATACAGCTTGCCATGGAAGGAGCCTTGCGTGCGTGAAGAAGAAGACAGTAGGAAAGCAGAGAATCAGAAGACAGAGCATCTCCGGAACCTCAGCCTGTTTCTCATTACTGAATCACGAGTAACCTTTATTTCATGTTATTTAGTTTTCATAAACAACAGTAATTTTTATCATTAATCTCCTGACTAAGATTTACAAGATAACTATAGATTGCTTCAAGCCAACAATCTCTGTGAGATCGACCCTTACTCACGTAAGGTATTACTTGGACGACCCAGTGCACTTGCTGGTTAGTTGTGCGGAGTTGTGAAAAGTGTGAATCACAATTTCGTGCACCAAGCCGCACCCCTTGCTGAGATTTATAATACTCCTAGTGATATGAGTGGTAACTACCCTCAAGGAGACAGTCACACGCATGACCAGTGGATACCTGAGCAGGTCAAAATTCTTCTTACTGAGTTGTTTTAGGAGGTGCATCCCTATAGCGCCATCACAGAAAGCCTGATGCTTTTGGGAAGGAGACATTAAAAGAAGGTGGAACAGTAGTCTTCACCAAGAAGGCCGAACCTCAGGAGCCTGCTACTGAGGGACTGAAGGCAATCAAGGACCAGGAGGATCCTGAGAATGCTACTGAGCACACCCCTACAGAGGAGAAGGAACCTCAAGTTGAATCTTCTCTAGGCGTGCAAGAGGTGCCTGTGATTACCACAGGGCACGCCCTTACAGAGGTGAAAGAGCCTCAAGAGCTACTTTCCTTGGCATGCAAAAAGAACTAGAAGATGAGAAACTGGCTCATTCCCTAGTAACACTCAAGAAGCTGTAAGTCAATATCTCTTTTGCAGAGGTATTGGAAAAGAAGACCCCCTATACAGCCTGTCTAAAAGGCATTCCTTTGAAAATAAGGACCTACGGGGAGATGAGACTATGGTACTGACCAAAGAGTGCATTGCTTTAGTCCAAAATGAACTACCAAGGAAGATGTTAGATCCAGGGAGCTTTCAGATTCTATGCACTACTGGAAAGATCACTCTTGACAACGCCCTGTATGATCTTGGCTTAAGTTTGAATCTGATACCTTCATCTGTGATGAAGAAGTTGGGAATCTAAGAGGCGCGAGTGATTTAAGAAAATTGTCGTGGTATAGAATTTCCTCAATTGAATGAAGTCTCGTTGTAAAGTATAGTTCTACACCAACAAACAATTCTCCTAATCAAAAATTTGGTTGTCACAAGTACAAACCCCAATGAATTTTTAACCGGAGTATTTAGACTCCGGGTCGTCTCACAAGGAATTGCAAAAAGTGCTCAATTATTGGCTATGAAGATGCAATGGGTTTTTGGTTGATAAGAGGGGCAAGAAAATAAATGACAAGAAAAGTAAATCAATCAAGCAACTAAAGAAAGCAATTAATAAAGAGAGACATTCATGGCAAGTGTTGAGATCATAGGCTTTCTATCCTAGTCATGCAATGACTAATTCATCTTATTTAGTCAAATCCAACAAATAGGGAGAAAGTCAAACAAGACTAATCAATCATAATACAATAATGACAAGAATTTATCTTATTACGTCATCTCCAACATTGGAAGAAGGTATCGTGTTATCTTCCATGAGAGAAAGTCTAATAAGACTAGCTAATCTCAATCCAAAAATCCTAATCAATTACTAATTAAATTAGCAAAAGATTAGCGTCAATGGAAACAATAGTAGCTAAAAACTCTAGATCACCAACATAAGTTGGGTTTTCATGACTCAAGATTGCCAAATTACTCTTTCCAAGCCAAGAATGCTCAAAATCTACTCTAAAGCCCAACCAAGCATTTTGTCAAACACTTGGTGGGTACAAAGGGAAAGCATGGTAAATGAGCAAGAATAGTGAAATCTACCAACTACAAATTGCAAGGAAACAAGAAATCAACAATAGCAATCAAGATCAACATAAAAGAAGCATAGAAACATAAAATTGCATTAAAGAAAATTAGATCCAACAATGGTTCATCAACATAAAAGTAACAAAATAAAGGAAATGACAAGTAAAACTAGAAGAGTAGAGATGTAACAACAATAAATTAAAAGGGGAAACTAAATTAAAACAAGAATTAAAAGTTGGATTTAAGAAAATTAAACCTAAACTACCCAAAATTCTAGAAAGAAGAGAGAGCTTCTCTCTCTAGAATTCTACCCTAAAACATGATGAAAACTAAACTATGACTACTTTGTTCATTCCCCCTTCAATCCTTGGGTTCAATAGCATAAAAAATGAGTTGGATTGGGCCCAAAATGCTTCAGAAATCGCTGGGGGCGATTTCACTAAAGTGGACCCACGTGCTCCATCGGCGTGCGCACGTACATGGCGCGTGCGCGCCCCTATGCGTCAGGCAACATATGGAAAATTTTCTATCATTTCGAAGCCCCGGATGTTAGCTTTCCAATGCAACTTGAAACGCTTCATTTGGACCTATGTAGCTCAAGTTATGGTCGATTGAGTGCCAGGAGGTCGGGCTTGACAGCTTTACGGTTCCTTCATTTCTTCATGAGTTCTCCCACTTTGCATGCTTTTTCTTCATTCCTTCCATCCAATACTTGCCTTATAAACCTGAAATCACTCAACAAACATATCAAAGCATCGAATGGAATTAAAGTGAGTTAAATTTAGCTATTTTAAGGCCTAAAAAGCATGTTTTCACATTTAAGCACAAATCAAGGGAGAATTGCAAAACCATGCTATTTCATTGAATAAATGTGGGAAAAGGTGATAAAATCTCCCAAAATAAGCACAAGATAAACCACAAAATTGGGGTTTATCAAATCTCCCCACACTTAAACCAAGCATGTCCTCATGCTAAGAATAAAGAAGGACAAGAGAAGGGGTATGAACATTTATTCAATGCAAATAAACTATATAAACCTATCTACATGCATGCAACTAAATGTAAAATGATTCTACCTACTTGGTTAAAAGTAAATCAGTCTCCAAGAACATGTATGAACAAGTAGGGCTAAGATCATACGATGATTCATGAATCCTACCAATTCAAATATTAAAATGAAGTTCAAATAGACTTGCAAGAAGAATGCTCATGAAAGACGGGAACAAGGAATTGAGCATCGAACCCTCACCGGAAGTGTATCCGCTCTAGTCGCTCAAGTGTATAGGGTCGATTCACTCAATTCTCCTCTAATCATGCTTTCCAAGATTTGTTTTTCTTCTAACAATCAACAATTATTCAATGCATGCATACATTCATCATGAGGACTTATTCATAGGTTGTAATGGGGCTAGGGTAAAGGTAAGGATGCATATGGTCAAGTGAGCTTGAAATTTGAATCTTTGATTAGCCTAAGCTCTCGCCTAACCTATATAACAACCTATACAATTCTAATACAATGCCTAGCTACCCATGATTCCCACTTTTTTTTCACATACTCATGCATTCTTTTTAATTCACCACACATATGCATTGATTTTCTTATTGAACTTTACTTTGGGACATTTTTGTCCCCTTTTTATTTCTTTTTCTCTTTTCTTTTTTTTTCTTTTTTTTTTATCATTTTTTTTAGTACATACAAACGTATCAATGCATATAGTTTTACATATTTAATGCATAAGCATGTACCCAATTCCCAAAAATCTTTAACAAAAATACAAACACACACTTTCCTTTCAACCAATGTCCCAAGTTTCCCATACTCAAATGATACACACCCTCACTAGCCTAAGCTAATCAAAGATCCAAATTAAGGACATTTATTGTTTTTCACTTATGGGTAGTGATGTGCTAAAATTAAGAACAAAAGGGATTAAATAGGCTCAAATTTGGCTAACAATGGTTGATGAAAGGTAGGTTTTTGGGTAAGTGAGCTAAATGAAATGATGGCCTCAATCATATAAATGCATGTATACATGGAATAATGGACATAAAGAATCAAACAAATCAAAGATTACAATCATAGAAAGAGAACAATGCACACAAGAATGAAAATAAGTGGTTATATGATGTAACCACACAATTAGGCTCAAAACTCACATGCTTGTGTTCTTAGCTCAAAAATCATGTTCCAAAATAAATTCTTCAAGCAAGTTCATCAAGAGAAATTTTTTTTGAATTGGTAGGGTGCTCTAAAAATAGTTTCTTGAAAAAGAAATCATCACCCTAACCAAGTAGTCCTAACATAAAAAGAAATGGTAAAATATGTACAAATTCTAACTATCATGCAATGCAACAACTAACTAGCAAAGGAAATCAAGAATTGGTGTTGAAAGAAAGAAATTGTTCCCATGGAGGTCGGTCGGACGACCTCCCCACACTTAGAAATTGTTCCTAAAGATGTCAATACTTCTGAGCTTCAAAGGAAAGTGAGATGCCAAAACTATTCAGAAGTAAATAGTTACTAGCCCCGCTCATCTAATTGAAACTGAGCTTCATAGAAAACTATGAGATTTATCGTATCTTTCTATTTCTTTTTAATCCTACTTGTTTTTGGTTGCTTAGGGATAAGCAACAGTTTAAGTTTGGTGTTCGGATGAGCGGATATTTTATACGCTTTTTGGCATCATTTTCATATAGTTTTTATTACGTTTTGTTTAAGTTTTATTATATTTTCATAGGTTTTAGTGAAAAATTTACATTTTTGGATTCTACTTTGAGTTGTTGCATTTTATGATTATTTCAGGTATTTTTTGGCTGAAATTGAGGAGCTTTGGAAAAGCCTAATTCAGAGACAGAGAAAGGACTGCAGATGTTGTCGGATTCTGACCTCCGTGCAAAGGAGCATTTTTTGAGCTACAGAAGTCCATATGGTGCACTCTCAAAAGCATTGGAAAGCTAACATCCAGGGCTTTCCAGCAATATATAATAGTCCATACTTTGCTCTGGAAATGAAGGTCCAAAACTGGCATTCAACGCCAGCACTTTACCCTCTTCCTGGCGTTGGACGCCAAAAAGGGAGCAGCTGGCATCCAACACCCAAAAAGGAGTCCAAAGCTGGCGTTCAACACCCAAGAAGGGTACTAGCTCGCGGAGTCACCCTTAACTCAGCCCAAACACTCACCAAGTGGGCCCCAGAAGTGGATTTTCGCACTATCAACCTAGTTTATCCTATTTCTGTAATCATTAGTTATTAGATTAGTATATATAGGAGAATATCACCTATGTTTAGGATCTTCTACCTCATCTTTGCCCATTCAAACCTTTCATTACTTTTCTGTAAGCTATGAGTCACTAACCTCCTAGGTTAAGGTTAGGAGCTCTGCTGACTTTTATGGATTAATAATATCATTGTTCTATTTCAATCTATGCTTGATTCTATTCTAAGATGTATCTTCGTTCTTCATCCTTATGAATTAGGAGTGTAACTTGACCATCATCCCTATTCTACATGGGTTCTTGCGAGTCCTTGATGGGATAGTATTGAACCAAAAGCTTGATTATACATCTCTTAGACGGCTAATCCACGATTTCGTTGGGGACTTGGAGAGATCAGTTCAGCCAAGATACGGGGGCGATTAGGGCCTTTATGGTATAGGCTAAAATCAAGGAGTAGCTTTTTCTGATCCGGAAGATTCGACCTTCTCTGTGGCGCTTTGAGTAGGATCACCAAGGGAATGGACTGCTAGAGCTTCACCCCTGTTTAGATTGGATGACCACTGACCTGGCATTTGATCTGAAGCAGAGGAGATTAATGACCACTGACCTGGCATTAGTCACATACAGCCTTCCATGGAATGAATCATCAGAAGTTAAAGTAGATAGTGAGAAAAGTTGATCTAGAAGGAGGAAGTATCTCCGAAGCCTCAACCGTTCTCTTATCATTGATTTCACACCAATTTTCACGACAACTATATTTTCTATCCGCCTGACTAAGACCTACAAGGTAGCCATTGCTTGTTCAATCCAACAATCTCCATGGGATCGACCGTCACTCACCTGAGGTATTACTTGGACGACCCGGCGCACTTGCCGGTCTATCTGTGTGAATATTGCAGAGTCAATTTTGTGCATCAATGAACCACGTTCTTTTGGATGACCTTAATGGCAACAACCTTCGCCGGTCTACTATGATCACAATCCACCCCATAAAGTATACCAATCCAATGGATATGGTAGGCATCCTTATGGTTTTAAACCCCAACCACCATACACCTACCAACTACCTCCTCAATATTGTCCTCAACCACCATACCCACAAGCCCCCATCTTACCACCAAATACCTCTATATGATCCTAATCCATATCAACCACTAGTGCATGTGTACACAAAATCCACACTATTTCGTACAACAGTAGCATTACTAGCAAGTGCACTGGGTCGTCCAAGTAATACCTGAGCGAGCCAAGGTCGATCCCACGAGGATTGTGGCTTGAAGCAAGCTATGGTTGTCTTGTAGGTCTTAGTCAGGCAGACTCAGAAGGTTGTTGGATAGAGGAAACTATTTATAATTTGTATTTGTAAAACAAGAGTTTCAGGGATAGGAATAGAGTTAAGAGTTGGAGTTGCTTTGTCTTTCTGAAGTAACTCTGGTACTACTGTCTTCTTTGCTTGTGAATGATCTTCTTCTGTGGTAGGCTGTAAGTGATCAAAGCCATTGCCCATGGTCATTGATCTCCTCTGCTACAGATTGAACACGGCCGTGGCCTTTGGCCGTGGTTACTCAATCTGACGAAGGGTGAAGCGTGTAGCAGTCCATTCTCTTGGCGATCCTACTCAAAACACCACAGACAAGGTCGAATCTCCCGAATCAGAGAACACTGCTTCTTTGGATTCTAGCCTGTACCACGGAGACCCTAATCTCCCTAGAGATCGGCTGAATTGGTGTCTCGAGAAGTCCCCAACGAAATCGTAGATTAACCATCTGAAAGATGTATAACCATAGCTGTTGGCTCGTGCTTTTCTCCTATGTACTCACACGAAACCAAGTAGACGTGGGTGTTTGTCAGGCACGTTCATCTTAATCTGATGAATAGAGCCAACTTATCAGATCACCCTATTCATCATGATGAAGATCGGGATATACATATTAAAGATAGATCAAGCACGGATTGAAGAAGAAACAGTAATACTTTTATTAATTCATAGGACTCAACAGGGCTCCTCCACTCAACCTAAGAGTTTTAGAAACTCATACTGATGTAAAAACATGAAGAGTGTGAAAAAAGGTCCAAACTTCGAATTACATAAAGTTAATCCCTTAAATACTAAACAGATTTCTAGTAAGGGTAAAACAATCTATTTAGTGCTAAAATCTACCTCTGGGGCCCACTTGGTGAGTGTTTGGGCTGAGCTTTGATGAGATCCATGTGCATTGAGGTCTCTTGGGCGTGGAATGCCTGCTAGAGGGTCCTCTCTGGGCCTTTGGATGCTGGGCTCTGCTCTTTGGGCGCTGGACGCCTGGAAGGAGGCAAGAAGCTGGAGTTGGATGCCAGTTTTGGGTCTTCTAATCCGAAGCAACGTATAGACTATTATATATTTCTGGAAAGCTCTAAAAGTCAGCTTTCCATATCCGTTGAGAGCGCTCAATTTGGACTTCTGTAGCTTCAAAAAGGCTCTTCCGAATGTAGATAGGTCAGATTTGGACAGCATCTGCAATACTTTCTCTGTCCTTGAATCAGACTTCTACTCCAGCTCCTCAATTTCAGCATGAAATTACCTAAAATTTCCCAAAAACACAAAAACTCATAGTAGAATCCAAAAATATGATTTTAAGACTAAAACCTATAAAAACTTAAAAAAAAAAAAATAAACAAAAACTACTAAAAACTATATGAAAATGATGTCAAAAAGCGTATAAAATATCTGCTCATCACAACACCAAACTTAAATCGTTGCTTGTCCCCAAGAAACTAAAAACACAGTAGGAAAAAAAATTAAGATAAAATAAATTTCTAAGTTTTAAATGAAGCTTAGTTAAAATCAGATGAGAGGGACTTAGTAGCTTTTTGCTTCTGAACAGTTTTAGAATCTCACGATCCATTGAAACTCAGAGATATTGGTATCCTTAGGAGCTTAGAATCTAGATGATATTATTTACTTTCCTAGTTAAGCTTATTTTTATTCTTGAACATAGCTTTTTAAGTCTTGGCCGTGACCCTAAGCACTCTGTTTTCCAGGATTACCACCAGATACATTCATGCCACAGACATTTTACCTGGGTGAACCTTTTCAGATTGTGACTCAACTTTGCTAGAGTCCCCAGATAGAGGTGTCCAGAGTTCTTAAGCACACTATTTTTTCTTTGGACAGCGACTTTAACCGCTCAGTCTCAAACTTTTCACTTGACACTTTCATGCCACAAGCACATGGTTAGGGACAGCTTAGATTGAGCCGCTTAGGCCAGGATTTTATTCCTTTGGACCCTCCTAACCACTGATGCTCAAAGCCTTGGTCCCTTTTACCCTTGCCTTTTGGTTTAAAGGGTTATTGGCTTTTTCTACTTGTTTTTTTTCTTTTATTTTTTGCAACTATTTTTTTTCATGCAAGCTTTTTCTTTTTCTTTTTGCTACTTTTTCTTGCTTCAAGAATCAATTTTTATATTTTTCAGATCATCAATAATATTTCACTTTCATCATCATTCTTTCAAGAGCCAACATTCATAAATCACAACTTCAAATATGCACTGTTTATTTCATACATTCAGAAAATAAAAGCAAATGACACCAGATCAAACTAATTAAACTAATCTTATTTTAAACTTGAAATTCATCTATCTCTCAGTTCTTTCTAAATAAAAATTTTCTTTTAAGCAAGATGAGAGATATATGGAATATTTTACAACTTTAAGACATCAAATACAAATGATCATGCAACTTAGAACAAGAAAACAAATAAACAGACAGACAGAAAATAGAAAAATAACAGGAAAGGAGTAAAAGAGAATGAATCCACCTGAATGATGGAGGCTAGTGCTCCTCCTTGAGGATCCAATGTAGTGCTTGATCTCTTTGATGTCACTCTTTTGTCATTGTTGAGGCATCTCCACATGTTCAT